>NW_022589733.1:11669404-11956936 GCF_004348235.1 Phoca vitulina | reverse complement strand
AAGAAAGAAAGAAAGAAAGAAAGAAAGAAAGAAAGAAAGAAAGAAAGGAGAAAGAAAGAACGAACCTTAGGTATTTCATCTGCTGCCTATTTCAGAGGAGATACAATTTGGAGTCTGAGTATAGCCATAAAGTTTTTTCTAAACTGCTAGGAAAAAAATGTCAACATTGTTCAGAAAAAGAGAACAGAATCTGAAGCCTCTCCAGAATATATCACCAGCAAAGGCCTGTAAACAATTAAAAAATAGGGATGCCTGGGCAGCTCAGTCGGTTAAGCATCTGCCTTCAGCTCAGGTCATGATCCCAGGGTCCTGGGATTGAGTCCTGCATCGGGCTCCTTGCTCAGCGTGGAACCTGCTTCTCCCTCTGACTGCCTCTCCCCCTGCTTGTGCTGGTTCTTTCTCTCTGACAAATAATAAATAAAATATTTAAAAAAATAAAAAATACTAGACTTGCTACTGATTGCACAGAAAAATATAACCCATGGTCCGGGGAAGAAAAATAAAGAATAAAAACTGATAACTAAAAGACTCAGATGTTGGTATTTGCAGATAAGGACTTTAAAGCACTTACTATAAATATGTGTAATAACTCAAAGATAAGTTGGTTAAAATGGATAAATAGATGGGGAATAATAAGAGGAACACAGAAACAATAAAAAGCACTAAATGAAAATTCTAGACCTATACAATACAATATCTGAATTAAAAAATAATCCCCCACATGGGCTTGCGATCAATTTTGAGATAGTAGGAGGAAGTGTCAGTGAACTTTAAGATAGATCAATACAAATATAAATTATCCAAGCTAAAAGACAGAAAAACTGTCTTTTACCAAAAAAAAGTAATATAACATCAATGAATACAAAAGCATATGAAGCTGTATAAAATATATGTAATTTGATCTCAAAAAGGAGAGAAGAGAAAGAATGGAACTGAAAAAACAAACAGAAGACCACTTCAAAGAATAATTCAAAAAATTCCAAAAATTTTGTGAAACACACTAACTTAAAATAAAACAAAACACAGAACTCATAAAACACTGAACAAGAGAAGAACAAAGGCAGAGGTACCTGGGTACACCAGAGTCAAAGACTGAAAACCAAAGATAAAGGGTACATGACCAAAGAAAAGGGTCAGTTATACTTAACTAATGAAAGGCAACAAGAACCCAGACAGAGGATCTCATAATCAGAGATACTGAAGTTCTCACCAATGCTTTAAGAAATAAAGAGAACTATCATACCATATAGCATTTTGACTTTATTATTTTCATATAACATGGCCAGATCCAGAAGGGAAAAGTGAAATCACATTACATACACGCAAACAACAATATGAAATACGACTAACTTCCCATCAGAATAAAATAGTATCTATAAGACAATGGTACAACATCTTCACAATGTTAAAAGGGTTAAATATCTGTCACGTCAAAATTCTGGATCTTGAAACTATACCCTTTCAAAAGAAAAGCAAATTCAGGCCATGTCACAAGAGAGGAACTGTCACAACAGACCTACATTATAAGAAACACTAAAGGACCATCTTCTGGCTGAAGGGAAATGGCACCAGATAGAGGCATGGATCTAAAGGTAAAAAAAAAATATGAATATCAGCTATGGTGGATATGTGTGTAAATATAAAAAATAACATATATTTTCTTCTCCTAACTGCTATATGAGATATAGGTCTACCAATTACCATAAGATATATAAACCCCACCATATCATGGGGATTATATGCTATAGATCTGCTATACTGTATATGACAATAACAATGCAAAGAATGAGGGACAAATAGGAATATACAGTTACAGTGTCTTTTCCATTTCATATGACATAAAACTAACTCTGAGTGGACTGTGATTAGTTAAGAATAAGTATTTTAAACAACCACGTAAATAATTATGCAAAGTTATGCGCCAACAGTGCCTTCAATAATAAAAACAAAATTAAAACTACATTTTTATTCAAAATTCAGACATACAATAAGGCATAACTATGCAACAGATACTGGGCTAGATATTAGGTATCCTTGTTAAAAAGAGCAGGAAGGAAACCAAATAGTGAGAAAACAGAAGGAAGAATATGGCAGAGAAGAAGTGGTTGCTCTCTTTCTAAAACAGTTACTCAGGACATATGAAAATTTCACCAGATTTATTTAAGCTACAGATTCCTGTGGTGGTTAATAAAACCAACAAGAGATCAATGATGCCATTATTTATGCCATGAGGAGGAAACTGATGAGATGAAAAGTATCACTTTCTGCCAGTAGTTGGGAATTTGGAAGAAAAAAAAATTAATCCCAGTGAAGCAAAAGGATAGCCATGCAAAGTTCAATCAAAATGATTCAGATTTCTGGATACGGCTACAGATTCTTGGCAATAATATGTTTGTGAAAGGATGTGGTAAGTCTTATTCCAAGATAGAAAGAATATATTTGAGCATAGCCTTACTGACATGACATGACATTTATAAAGTAAATATAAAGCTACTTATCATGGAATAACCAGAATGACACGTATGAAAATATAGTGCAGAATAGAGATGGTTATTTCCATAATAAAACAATTAAGGAAAAAAATTAGGAAGGCAGGCAAAAACAAGTCATAATCTGAGCGAGTACTATATGAATATTAAATAAAGTAAACCTGGTATTTTAATTCAAGTTGGTAATTGAACATGGTATGTCTCTCTGTCTCTCTCTTTCCCTTTATAAAATACCAACTGTTTGAAGTTTGAAAGACTGACTTGCCATATCCCACAGTTAATTCTCTTAGTTTGTATACATGACTGTTTTGAAAATTTAACAAAAAAGCCATGTTAAACAACTTAGCACGGTGCATGAATGTTACATTAACCAAACGAAGGGTTTTTGTTAATGTTTTATCATCATCATCATCATCATCATCATCATCACCATCATCAATAACAGCAGCAGCAGTCTCTGTAGAGGAGAGAACATACCCAATTAATCAACTATAGAAATAGGAATATCTTGATTCATTAACAACATTTATTAAGGGCCTACAAACCAGTCCCAGCCTGTTTGAAAAATGTTGTAGGGGCAAGTACGGTTGGGGCAAAGTAAATAATCAGTTATACTTAACTAATCAAAGGCAACAAGAACCCAGACAGAGGATCTTATGATTAGAGATACTGATGTTCTCACCAATTCTTTAAGAAATAAATAGAACTATCATACCAACAGCATTTCAACTTTATTATTTTCATAAAATGTGGCCAGATCCAGAGAGAGTATTTGCCATTCTCAGTCAGTAGTCCATCCTTCTCCTCAAATTCTGATGCCTGTCTAAACTTAATTCTTCATCCAGCATTAGAATCACCCAAAACGTTTCCTGAACATTCAAACCATGTTTAGAATAGAATGGGCTGAGGGGAAGCATAGGAGTAACAATTATAGTTGACCCTTGAACAACCTGATAGTTAGGGGCACTGACTCCCACACAGTGGAAAATGTGTGCAAAACTACTGACTCCCCAAAAATGTAACTCCTAATAGCCTACAATTGACTAGAAGCCATAAGATAACATACCCAGGAGATTAATATATATTTTGCATGTTATATGTATTATATACTGTATTCTTACAATAAAGTAAGCTAGAGAAAAGAAAGTGCAAAGAAAATCATGAGGAAGAGAAATACATTTATAGTACTATATTGTGCTTACCAAAAAAAACAAAAAACAAAAAACAACTGTGTATTAGTGGACCCATGAGGTTCAAATCCATCTTTTAAGGGTCAACTATACTTAAATTCCAGTTAAGTTTCAGAGACTTTTTATATCAGTACTGTTTATTAACTTATTTAATCATCACAAGACTTAGAGGTAGAAATGAGTATCCTTATTTTACAGATAAGGAAATCAGAAATTAGAGAGGTTCAGAATCTTGTCCAAGGACACATAGCTAGTAGGCAAAGGGATGAAAAGGGGAACTCCAGTCTGTGTAACTCATAGTCAGATTTCCACGCTAGCACCATTACCTCCCTCACCTACAAGAGATGCCATGATCGTGATCCATTACACAGAATTATTGAGTTATGTAGGTGGTTAAGTATTTAAACCTTTATGGCAAAGTTCACTTGATGTATCATAATTAGCAACAGAGATTAGCTAATCAAAGTACTAATGATAACCTAATTGGTGCAGTGTTTGACTGCTTACAAAGCACTTTCAGGTAATTATATAATTTGATTCTTATAACGATGATGTGTGGCAGGGATTTTCCTCCTAACTTTACAGGTGAAGAAATTAAGGCTCAAAGAAATTTATTGACTTTCCCCCAAGTCATTAAACTTCTAAAGATGTAAAGTTGGGAAATGAATGAATTCCAGCTCATTATCTTATGTTTTTCAAATACAACATATGCCACCATCCCACATGATGAGATGATCAAGAGCAGGGTTCTTAGGAGTCCTTCCCATGTTCAGAAATGACATGTGGTGCATTCCTTTAGTGGGTAATCACCCTTCCACCTGCAATCTTAGATCCTAGTTGTGATTCTGGTCTCTTCTCCATGGAAAACATTCTTGAAAGACCACTGCATTGCCCTGTGAATATAGATTTGTGTCTGACTTCTTTCATGCTCTGTACCACCTGAGAACACTTTTGTGATCTCAAAGGAAACACTGAAAGCATTTTCTCCTGTCATCTCCCATCCATAGTTTCTGTAACATGCCATAAAAGGAACTTTTCTTTTTTGTTTCACTACAAAAGCTGTGCATTTTAGCTTATTGAGCAATTTTCCATACTTTATATATTTTCCATACTTTATAGTAGGCTTCTACTGCTCAATAAAACAACACACATAGAACTAAGCATTTTATTTCCTAGTTTGATTTCTAAGACTGGTTTCAAATAACTGATGTATTATTAGAGTAATGTAAAATACTAGGAGACTGTGACAGAATTAAATCATATAATAAAGGGAATTTGATATCTACTTCCCTGTCTTCTTTACTTGTCCAAACAAAATTTCCAATTGGTGGATGTGAATTTTGGTAACAGATAAGTCCTAGTTGAGCAAAATATGGTTGATTAACGTTGTTTCTTGAAAAAAAAGAAGAAGGAAACCTTCTTCTCTTAGGGGAAGGAAAAAACTTTCGTTAATATTTTGGAATTTTATTTTAGAATTTTATTTAATTTTATTTAGAATAAAAATGCTCTGCTACATTTTGTATATCAAAGACCACTCACAAAAAGATATGGCCTAGTAGTTTACCCTCTTGAGAGCAGTAAATGTCAAAATAGTAAATGAAATAGAGTGGTTTTAGATTTGGGTTTTATACTTTGGTCTATCTTAAAAAGTAGGGGGACTTAAATAATGTCATAAATGTTCTAGACCCTCACTTGCTTATCTACAGGTGAAGAAAATTTCACCTTCTCTGTACCATTATTGTGAAGATTAGATGTAATAAATGATAGATTCTGTTATTTATTACACTCTTTATATTTATTCAGTACATTCTGTCATTATGTGTGATGGTTAAAGAATTATTATCTGTTTTGGAACACATATAAAAAAGGATTTGTTCTAGAATATATAAAGAATTCCTATAGATGCATAAAAAGACAACTGATTTTTCTTTCATTATGTTATGTTAATCACCATAACATTACATCATTAGTTTTTGATGTAGTGTTCCATGATTCATTGTTTGCATATAACACCCAGTGCTCCATGCAGAACATTCCCTCCTTAATACCCATCACTGGGCTAACCCATTCCCCCACCCCCCTCCCCTCTAGAACCCTCAGTTTGTTTTTCAGAGTCCATAGTCTCTCATGGTTCATCTCTCCCTCCGGTTTCCCCCCCTTCATTCTTCCCCTCCTGCTATCATCTTCTTTTTTTTTTTTTAACATATAATGTATTATTTGTTTCAGAGGTACAGGTCTGTGATTCAACAGTCTTACACAATTCACAGCACTCACCATAGCATATACCCTCCCCAATGTCTATCACCCAGCCACCCCATCCCTCCCAACCCCCACCACTCCAGCAACCCTCAGTTTGTTTCCTGAGATTAAGAATTCCTCATATCAGTGAGGTCATATGATACATGTCTTTCTCTGATTGACTTATTTCGCTCAGCATAATACCCTCCAGTTCCATCCACATTGTTGCAAATAGCAAGATTTCATTCCTTTTGATGGCTGCATAATATTCCATTGTATATATACACCACATCTTCTTTATCCATTCATCTGTTGATGGACATCTTGGCTCTTTCCACAATTTGGCAATTGTGGACATTGCTGCTATAAACATTGGGGTGCATGTACCCCTTAAGATCACTACATTTGTATCTTTGGGGTAAATACCCAGTAGTGCAACTGCTGGGTCGTAGGGTAGCTCTATTTTCAACTTTTTGAGGAACCTCCATACTGTTTTCCAGAGTGGCTGCACCAGCTTGCATTCCCACCAACAGTGTAGGAGGGTTCCCCTTTCTCCGCATCCTCACCAACATCTGTCGTTTCCTGACTTGTTAATTTTACCCATTCTGACTGGTGTGAGGTGGTATCTCATTGAGGTTTTGATTTGGATTTCCCTGATGCTGAGCGATGCTGAGCACTTTTTCATGTGTCTGTTGGCCATTTGGATGTCTTCTTTGGAAAAATGTCTGTTCATGTCTTCTGCCCATTTCTTGATTGGATCATTTGTTCTTTGGGTGTTGAGTTTAATAAGTTCTTTATAGATTTTGGATACTAGCCCTTTATCTGATATGTCATTTGCAAATATCTTCTCCCATTCTGTCGGTTGTTGTTTGGTTTTGTTGACTGTTTCTTTTGCTGTGCTAAAGCTTTTTACCTTGATGAAGTCCCAATAGTTCATTTTTGCTCTTGCTTCCCTTGCCTTTGGCGATGTTTCTAGGAAGAAGTTGCTGCAGCTGAGGTTGAAGAGGTTGCTGCCTGTGTTCTCCTTTAGGATTCTGATGGACTCTTGCCTCACACTGAGGTCTTTCAACCATTTTGAATCTATTTTTGTGTGTGGTGTAAGGAAATGGTCCAGTTTCATTCTTCTGCATGTGGCTGTCCAATTTTGCCAACACCATTTGTTGAAGAGACTGTCTTTTTTCCATTGGACATTCTTTCCTGCTTTGTCGAAGATGAGTTGACCATAGAGTTGAGGGTCCATTTTTGGGCTCTCTATTCTGTTCCATTGATCTATGTGTCTGTTTTTGCACCAGTACCATACTGTCTTGATGATGACAGCTTTGTAATAGAGCTTGAAGTCCAGAATTGTGATGCCACCAGCTTTGCTTTTCTTTTTCAACATTCCTCTGGCTATTCGGGGTCTTTTCTGGTTCCATACAAATTTTAGGATTATTTGTTCCATTTCTTTGAAAAAAGTGGATGGTATTTTGATAGGGATTGAATTGAATGTGAAGATTGCTCTAGGTAGCATTGACATCTTCACAATATTTGTTCTTCCAATCCATGAGCATGGAACGTTTTTCCATTTCTTTGTGTCTTCCTCAATTTCTTTCATGAGTATTTTATAGTTTTCTGAGTACAGATTCTTTGCCTCTTTGGTTAGATTTATTCCTAGGTATCTTAAGGTTTTGAGTGCAATTGTAAATGGGATCGACTCCTTAATTTCTCTTTCTTCTGTCTTGTTGTTGGTGTATAGAAATGCAAACTGATTTCTGTGCATTGATTTTATATCCTGCCACTTTACTGAATTCCTGTATGAGTTCTAGCAGTTTTGGGGTGGAGTTTTCTGGGTTTTCCACATAAAGTATCATATCATCTGCAAAGAGTGAGAGTTTGACTTCTTTGCCAATTCGGATGCCTTTTATTTCTTTTTGTTGTCTGATTGCTGTGGCTAGGACTTCTAATACTATGTTGAATAGCAGTGGTGATAGTGGACATCCCTGCCGTGTTCCTGACCTTAGGGGGAAAGCTCTCAGTTTTTCCCCATTGAGAATGATATTCGCTGTAGGTTTTTCATAGATGGCTTTTATGATATTGAGGTATGTACCCTCTATCCCTATACTCTGAAGAGTTTTGATCAAGAAAGGATGCTGTACTTTGTCAAATGCTTTTTCTGCATCTATTGAGAGGATCATATGGTTCTTGTTCTTTCTTTTATTAATGTATTGTATCACATTGACTGATTTGCGGATGTTGAACCAACCTTGCAGTCCAGGAATAAATCCTACTTGGTCGTGGTGAATAATCCTTTTAATGTACTGTTGGATCCTACTGGCTAGTATTTTGGTGAGAATTTTTGCATCCGTTTTCATCAAGGATATTGGTCTGTAATTCTCCTTTTTGATGGGGTCTTTGTCTGGTTTGGGGATCAAGGTAATGGTGGCCTCATAAAACGAGTTTGGAAGTTTTCCTTCCATTTCTGTTTTTTGGAACAGTTTCAGAAGAACAGGTATTAATTCTTCTTTAAATGTTTGGTAGAATTCCCCTGGGAAGCCATCTGGCCCTGGGCTCTTGTTTTTTGGGAGATTTTTGATGACTGCTTCAATTTCCTTAGTGGTTATAGGTCTGTTCAGGTTTTCTATTTCTTCCTGGTTCAGTTCTGGTAGTTTATAAGTCTCTAGGAAAGCATCCATTTCTTCCAGATTGCCTAATTTGTTGGCATACAGTTGCTCATAATATGTTCTTATAATTGTTTGTATTTCTTTGGTGTTGGTTGTGATCTCTCCTCTTTCATTCATGATTTTATTGATTTGGGTCCTTTCTCTTTTCTTTTTGATAAGTCTGGCCAGGGGTTGATCAATCTTGTTAATTCTTTCAAAGAACCAGCTCCTAGTTTGGTTGATCTGTTCTACTGCTCTTTTGGTTTCTATGTCATTGATTTCTGCTCTGATCTTTATTATTTCTCTTCTCCTGCTGGGTTTAGGCTTTATTTGCTATTCTTGCTCCAGCTCCTTTAGGTGTAAGGTTAGGTTGTGTATTTGCGACCTTTCTTGTTTCTTGAGAAGGGCTTGTATTGCTATATACTTTCCTCTTAGGACCGCCTTTGCTGCATCCCAAAGATTTTGAACAGTGTGTTTTCATTTTCATTTGTTTCCATGAATTTTTTTTAAATCTTCTTTAATTTCCTGGTTGACCCATTCATTCTTTAGTAGGATGCTCTTTAGCCTGGATGTATTTGAGTTCTTTCCAACTTTCCTCTTGTGATTGAGTTCTAGTTTCAAAGCATTGTGGTCTGAAAATAGGCAGGGAATGATCCCAATCTTTTGGTACCAGTTGAGACCTGATTTGTGACCTAGGATGTGATCTATTCTGGAGAATGTTCCATGGGCACTAGAGAAGAATGTGTATTCTGTTGCTTTGGGATGGAATGTTCTGAATATATCTGTGAAGTCCATTTGGTCCAGTGTGTCATTTAAAGTCTTTATTTCCTTGTTGATCTTTTGCTTAGATGATCTGTCCATTTCAGTGAGGGGGGTGTTAAAGTCCCCCACTATTATTGTATTGTTGTCGATGTGTTTCTTTGCTTTTGTTATTAATTGGCTTATGTAATTGGCTGCTCCCATGTTAGGGGCATAGATATTTACAATTGTTAGATCTTCTTGTTGGATAGACTCTTTAAGTAGGATATAGTGTCCTTCGTCATCTCTTATTACAGTCTTTGGTTTAAAATCTAATTTGTCTGATATAAGGATTGCCTTATATGTCGGGGTGTTGACCTATTTTTGTTGATTTTGAGAGGGGTTATCTGTGCCTCCTGGATTTTGATGCCTGTTTCCTTCCCCCAATTAGGGAAGTTCTCTGCTATAATTTGCTCCAATATACATTCTGCCCCTCTGTCTCTTTCTTCTTCTTCTGGGATCCCAATTATTCTAATGTTGTTTCGACTTATGGTATCACTTATCTCTCGAATTCTGCCCTCGTGATCCAGTAGTTGTTTATCTCTCTTTTTCTCAGCTTCTTTATGCTCTATGTTTTGGTCTTCTGTATCACTAATTCTCTCTTCTGCCTCATTTATCCTAGCAGTTAGAGCCTCCATTTTTGATTGCACCTTATTAGTAGCCTTTTTTATTTCAACTTGGTTAGATTTTAGTTCTTTTATTTCTCCAGAAAGGGTTTCTCTAATAACTTCCATGCTTTTTTCAAGCCCAGCTAGTATCTTTAAAATCATCATTCTGAACTCTAGTTCTGACATCTTACTAATGTCCATATTGATCAGGTCCCTGGCAGTCAGTACTGCTTCTTGTTCTTTTTGTTGAGGTGATTTTTTCCATCTTGTCATTTTGTCCAGAGGAGAACAGATGAATGAGAGAACAAAATGCTAACAGGGTAACAACGTCCCCAGAAAATATACATTAAACAAATCAAAAAAGACCTGAAACCAGGAGAAAAGAAAGGGAAAGAAAGAAAAAAGAAAAAGATAAAAACAAATAAACAAAAACAAAACAAACAAACAAAAAAACAGAATATGATCAAATATGATCAGGGTGGTGCATAGATCAGTGCCACACATTAGATTTTGGGTGTATTTTGGTTAGAAGAAAGTGCCTCCCAAAATTTTAAAGAAAGAAAAACTTATATATGTACAAAAATAAGGATTAATACGATGAATGGATGGAATATGACTGTAAAGATGAAAATTATAAAAGATTTTATAAAAGGAATTGATAAGATAAGAAGTTGGTTGAAAAAAGAAAGAAGAGGATTAAAAAAAAAACAAAAAACAGGAGAGAATGTGATCAGGCAGGAGACTAGAACAAAGACATACACTAGAGATTTAGGGTATATTTTGAACTGTTAGAAGAAACTGTATCCCAAAATTTTAGAGAGAGAACAACTCATATATATATACCAAAAATAAGGGTAACTACTATGAAGGGACAGAATATGACTCTAAAAATGAAAAATATAAAAGATTTTTTAAAAAAGGGATTGATAAGATGTTGGTGAAAAAAGGAAAAAGAAAAAAAAAAGACAGTTAAAAAAAATTAACTTTGAAAGACTAAAGAATCATGGGAAAAAAGCCATGAATTCTATGTGCAGTATTCCCCTAGCACTGGAGTTCTGCCGTTCTCATTGATTGGTAAACTTGCTCTTGGCTGGCGGTTCTCGCTGATCTTCTGGGGGAGGGGCCTGTTGCCGTGGTTCCCAAATATCTGCCGGAGGTGGAATTGCCCCGCCCTTGCCAGGTCGGGCTAAGTAATCTGCTTGAGTTTGCTCTCGGGAGCTTTTGTTCCCTGCAACCTTTCCGTACAGCTTTGGAGGACGAGAGTGAAAATGGCAGCCTCCCAATCTCCACCCTGGAGGAGCCAAGAACTCGGGTCCTCACTCCTCAGTGAGCCCCCAGATAAAAGCAGTCAGTCACTCCGGTCTCCCCGGTCTCCAGCCGCACTCCGTGCTCACCCGGCCTATGACCGCGCGTTTCTATCTCTGGCACCCAACCCCATGTGGAGTCTCCAAACCCAGCAGATTCCTGCAGTGCGCTCCTGCGCTGCTCCTCCCGGGGGAGGAAGGGGAGTCTCCCCGGATCTGCCGCTTGTTGGGTCCCTGCTGGAGGAGCAGTGGCCCGACTGTGCTGCGGATCACGGTTTATGGCAACCCTGAGCTGAGAGCCCACTCCTCGGCTCCACCTCTGCAGCTGGCTTCCCTGCTCTGATACCTGGGAGCTCTGCCGCACTCAGGCACCCCCCGGTCTTTCTGTGACCCCGAGAGTCCTGAGACCACACTGTCCTGTGAGGGTTCCACCCCCCGCTTAGCCACCGGAGCGACGTCCCGCAGCGGAGCAGACTTCTAAAAGTTCCGATTTTATGCTCTGTGCCTCTGTCACTTGCCAGAAGTGGCTGATGGAGGCCCCCTCCCCCGCCATCTATCCTCCCAAATATTGCCTCGGATTCACTTCTCCGCACATCCTACCTTCCAGAAAGTGGTCGCTTTTCTGTTCAGAGAGTTGTTGCTATTCTTTTCTTCGATCTCCTGTTGAGTTCATAGGTGTTCAGAATGGTTTGAACCCTATCCAATGAATTCTTGGGACCAGACGAAATCCAGGTCTCCTACACCTCCGCCATCTTGCTCTTCCCCTCCGACAACTGATTTTTAATATATGCAAGTAAGTGACCAGGCATTTAGCAGAAAAGATGTATGTACATATCTTCCCTCACTGGTAATCAAGGGAATGCAAATTAAAATTATGATGATTTTATGATTAGAGTTGGTCAACTCAACCCATGCATGGAGTTTTTCTTCCTCAAGGACTTGAATAATAAAATGAAAGGGACAAGAACCACAAAAGGTATATACTCATAAAGACAAAGAGAACAGATAAAAAGAGCAACTAATTTACTGCTAATGGAGGGAGGATGAAGTAAAAGATCAGATGTTGAATTCTAAGAACTTATCCCAAGCTTTTTCCTTAATTGCTCTCTGGATACCAGGAAAAAGGCTTCATGTGCCAACCTGGATAATAGAAATGTCTTCTCTGAGAAATTTAGCCAGCTCAAGTGAAAAATCTAAAACTAAAACCACTAGTGTCCAACATTACCCAGGGAAATGGACCAGCCAGATCACAGCCAGAGCACCTGGGTGGCTCAGTCAGTTAAGCATCTACCTTGGGCTCATGTCATGATCCCAGTATCCTGGGATCAAGTCCCACATCGGGCTCCCTGCTCAGTGGGGAGCCTGCTTCTCCCTCTCCCTCTGTGGCTCCCCCGCCCCCCCCCCCACCAGCTCATGCGCAGGTGCTCTCTCTCTCTCTTTCAAATAAATAAAATCTTTAAAAAAAGTCCCTTCCAGAGCTTCCCATCAGCTTGCCCTACTCCTAATATGAGAAAAAAGTCAACAATCACCAGACTTGTGAAAATTCTCTAACAAGAGTAACGGAAGCCAAAACAAGTAAAGCAGATAAAGATAGGATAGAAGACAAACAGACAAAAGCAACTTGAAGGAAACAAGCTATAGAAAAGGAAGAAAACTTAAAACAACAATTATTAATGTCTTTAGGGAGAGAGAGGAAGAGATGACAGACTTACAGGACTGTGGTTTCCTCTGTAGTAGACAGAGGCAAATAGAAGGTCATCAAGGGAACTGATAACATTCAGTTTCTGAAGCTAGAAGTGACTCTTCCTCTGTAAGGAGCTGAAGGCTCCCTTTGCAACTCCACGACTTGGCAAACCAGAATGGCAATATTAGTAGAGACAGAAGGCAAAGGAAGGGCACTTTCTAAATTATATTAGAGCTGGAAAGAAATACCCATAGACACACACACACATGGACACACACAATTCTCTAGAGTCTATAAGTGCAGAGAAAATACAAAGTGAAGTGAGAGCAGAAGCCAGTGACTGGTGTGCTATACACATTTTTCTTTATGTTGTATGGTAAGGGGAGTGAAGACTTTGAGGTTAGAAAGATCTGGAATCAGATCCTGGCTCTGCCATCTGACACCTGGGAGAAATTGGGCAAACCAATGTCACCAAACTTTACTCACTTCACACATGAAATGGAATAATAAAAGACATTCTATAGGATTATTGTGAGTATTCATGATAATGCATACACAAGCACTTTGTAGCAAAGTTCTTGGTTCAAAGTATAAACTAAATCAGTATCAGTTATTATCATTATAGTAAGATTTGTGGAGTTCTCATTACGTATTGATGGTTTACTTATCCTCATCAAATATTCTTCCTGTTTTTATTACTTTGCTAATTAAATAACCTCCCCAGTTTTCTACCTACATCTGTCAATTGATCAATAGATATATGTATAGATATAATCTACATAGATATGTATGTCTATGGGTATCTATTTTATATATAATATCTATTTTATATATAATATCTATTTTATATACATGATATATATTTTTATATACTATATAAATAGATATACCGGACTGCATGGGTCCTACCTTACTATGGAAGTCAAGCTTGTGTTTCCCAGAAGGAAAATAAACAGGCAAATAACTCCCCTTACAGAGTTCTGGCTTTATAATTGTTTCTAAGTGTTCATATCTTAGTCAGTTTAAAAGCTTTTTTTGGCCTTGTTTTTTCTATCTCACATTTGCTAAGTGGCCTTCAATTGTGTATGCCTATTTTAGGATGTTTAAAATGTTCTATGTATGATCAGGAAATCTAATAATTGATTGAGTGGGAAGGAAGGATATCAAAAAGGAGAGGAAGAGAAGCTGAATTATACAAACAAAAACATTCCAAGAGCAAAGATTGCTCTTCTGTGCCAGATCAAAATATGTCTTGCAAACATTCACTTCTACTTGAAATTGCCAGGGGAAATGTGCCTGCATTTTATATCATTCAATTGTATCAAGATTACATTTTGAAAACTCAGGATGATCTGTGGTTACAGTCATTTGGTTTCTGGTGGCTGCTGTGTCTTTTTTTTTTTTTTCCTTCATTCAGCAGCCAGATACCTGAAGCTGGTGGCAAAGTCATAAACCACAAAGCTGAATGAAAAGGCAGTTGGGCTATAATTCAGTTTACATTTAATGGTGCCTGGAGCAATTAGGCCTGGTGACAACCACTTTATCAAAGAGTAAAATTTGAATCCATTCTTTCTCATCCCAGGAGCTCTAGACAAGCTCATATTTGAACTTGAGCAAGCGATCACCAGACTTCCTTTAAGTATTGGATGTCAAGACTTTTTGCTTGTTTGTTTCTTTAATGGAAACCTTCTGAAGCCCTGGATTCCTTTGAATCTTTGCTGTTGAGAACCCTGTATTCACCCAGGCAGCATTAACTTTGCTCAGTAGAGATGCTTTACTGATGCTTCTGACCGCTTAGAGAAATGATAATATAGTGATAGATGACATTTATTGAGCACTTACATTGCACAGGGAATGATGTGAAAGCTTTATAATGATTAGTAGATCTAATGCTCATAAGTCCCTGAGGAAAGTATTAAGCTCTTTATCATATAGGTAGGAAAAGTGAGGTCTTGAGAGAAGAAATGTCTTGCTTAATTCAACAAAGCCAGTGTGACTGAGTGCCTTGTGAGTTAATCAAAATCCATTTCCTTCATTTATGGGGTGCTAGCCTACATTTTCCATCTTTCCCTGAAATTAGCTGTGGCAATGCAATTAACTTCTGAGCAACATGTTTAAGAAGTAGGGGGTCTTTCATATGGGCCCTTTCCTTTCTTCACTTTTGGCTGAATGGAGAATACACTAAGGCCATTTGAAAATGGTAGACCCACCAAAGAGTAAGAGCACGGGTCTTGGATTGATAAAAGAAAGCACATCCTACAAATTCACTTAGCCACCCATTAGACATTAGCAAAAAATCATGTCAGAGGCTTAATACAGTAAGATTTATTGGTTACTAGCTGTAATATTTATGTAAATGCTAGCTGCCATCAGGGACATAATGGAGTGTTTAACTCATATTGTCTGATTCTGAAGAACAAGATATTAACCCCTGTCCTATATATCACATCCAAGCCTGATGAATAAATCCCCCTCATTACAACTCTGAACACTTGCATCATTCCATCTTACTGACAACTGTCTTGTTATTGTGTTGATTGGGGAAATCAGTTAGTAATTTACCTTGACTATATCTCCAATAAAAATATAGATATATATTCACGATTTGAAAAATCATAAATATAATATTTTCAAGGAAAAGGAGTAGTAAAATAATCATTTTGGAGCCCTTGTTTTCAGCCTTGGATACTTTGAGATTAATGACTCAAGCAATCTGATAAATTTGATTAGGTTTATGCATACTTAGGTCCCCCAAATACATATAAATATAATATTTTGCATAAAATCCTGGGATCCATAGAAATGGATTTAGGACCCCTGACACATGTGATTTCAAATAATTCACATGGAAGTTTTGCCTGACAGCAGTTTTATTATCCTCATTTTACAGATGACAAAACAAGATACAAGTGGTAAGTGACTTGCCTAAGCTCAGACATTTGGTACATGGCAGAATCAGGATTTAAATTCAAGACAATTTTACTCCATGGTTCATGTCCTTTTGACTACTTTATGATTCCTCAGCCCCTGTGAAACATCATCTAGTTTCTCACAACTAACTTAAAACCACTCTTCTAACATTAAATTTTGTAAAATATGCCAGACTTTACCATTCAAAATATCCACTATTTGTACAACTGCGCAAATTTAGTATGTATGTGAAAAAGACTGATAGAAATATTGAGATTGAGAGATTAAGAGAGAGATACAGAAAGATCGAGAAAGCTAATATCTTCATAAATTATTATGTAAGGCATTATCTATAAGTGACATTTACTTTCATCCAAAAGTCTTACAGAAACCTATGGTAAAGGTAACATAAATTAGCCTCCTGTGCTTATTCCCAAAGTTCACCTACTGTCTAGCCATAAGGAGCTAGAGTTACCAAAAGGAGCCTGGCTGTCTCTTTGGTACCTACTGAGAAATTTCTTCCGTCTCAAATCCTTTTCCCTCTTTGCCTTCATAAATCCCATCATCTTATTTAACACATTCTCCAGCCAATGACCAATCTCTCCCCCTAAAACAAAACAAAATAAATAAACAAACCCGTTTCCTGGTTTGTGTGGGAGTAAGAACAATGTGAGGGATCAAAGTATAGTTGGTATAACCAGGTTGTGATGAATAATTGCACATCCCTTAATAGCAATTATTTCTCTGGAATTGTTTGGCTTATGGTTCCTTCCCCCAATAGATTATTCTCTAAGAAGGCAGTGATTCTCACCTTCCTCTCTCTCTATTATATTCCTCATACCCATGCAGCTCCTAACACAGAGTAGGTATATTATATTTGTTGAATGACTGAAAGGTGGGAGCTTTTTCCCAATTCAGGGATTTGGGGTAATCTCAAATGATGACAGACAGAGCAAGTTCTCTAGTTCGCATTGTTCCTGACTGGCTTCAGCACACCTCACACAATTGAGAATCTGACTAATGAAATGAGCCTGGTGGGTCTCAAGCTAATGAGAAACACTGCAACCACCTAGGTGGAATAGACCACACAAACATTTTAAATTGCTTTTCCTCCCTCCTCAGGAGCAGCTGAGTTGGGGCCCTGCAGACGGAAGGGCAGATGGTGTCACTCTGCCACACTTTAGAGGTGCCTGTCTCAATTCCGCACCAAGAACATCTGCTTCTCACCATTCCTCACCACGGCAATCCCTCCCCAGCTGAGAGACCAGCACCAGGGGCTCTGGCCTCAGTGGGTGCACAGAGGTGCTTTCTGCTAATTCAGAGAGATGTCACGGGGAGCTGGTAGACAGTTGATTATTTAGAACCCAGTAGTGTGCACACCCCGGGGCAAAGTACCCACAGCAAGCTGTTGCTGGACCAGCAATGTGCCTTTATTTCCACATCTGAAAATTTTTAAAAAATACATAGAAGAACAGCCTGAGGGTTTATCACAGTGTCTTAATTAAAGCCTATATCATAGACACCTAGCAGGAAGCATAAAATATTTGAGTTAGGAATACAGCTTTGAATCAAGGTGTCTCCTTTTATGGACACCGTTACCTAAGATTCTCTAATATCTCACATCTCAGAGGCAGTTTCCTTGTTTATAAAATGCTAATAAGCAGATCAACATCATAGGCTGCTACTAAGATTCCTCTTTCTCCTTCATCTGCCCCATCATTCAACTACAGGGGAACGCTCTTGTTGTACACCCACCTTAAAATGTCTATAGATCACCTGCATTGGAACCACTCACTGCCCAGGGGATTCCACTGCATACTAAAGACTGTTTGAAACAATTTGGTTAAATCAAAATCCAGACTGTACTGACTTGATCATAGGTAAAAGGTATTTCTTTCTTAAGCTGGTAGTTCTCTACCTCAAAGTCTTATGTAGAGTATTTTTATGATCAAGAACTTTAGGACCTTGTATACTTAAAAAACTAGTTTGGGAAAATGGATGCTATGAATAATGCCCTCCCTCCCCCGGAAGTCTTTATAGATTTTTGATATGAACATAAAATTGTTTCATATGCACAGCACACACTAAATATAACATTAACAACAAGATTTCATACATCTTGAGACATCTTAATGCTGGTATTCTTTTTTTTAAAGTAACAATTCAATGGTTTTTATTATACTCATACAGCTGTGTCACCACCATTACCTAATTCTAGAAATTTCATCACCCTATAAAGAATATGTTTTCAATTCTGTTAGGTTTACACCTGGGAGTGGAAGAGCTGAGCCCTAATGATAACTCTCTGTTTAACATTTTGAAGAACTACCAACCTGTTTTCCAAAGTGCCTTATTCAATTTACATTCCCATCAGCAAAGGATGAGGATACCATGTTCTCCACATATCCACCAACACTTATTAATGATAACCTTTTTGTTTTAGATATACTAGTGGGTGTGAAGTAATAGCTCATTTTGGGTTTGAAGGTGGTATTCTTAATATGCACTTGCCATTGTCTTATATGTATGGAGACATCCCATTTCCTACATTTTTCTAAGAAACAGTAAATCCATCTGGCTTTGCAGCAAACCATTAGCTTGTGATGTGATGCCTCTTTGCAATGTTTAATATGATTATCAGTTTTAAATAAGACTGGAGTTTGGAAAACTTAATGTTAACTAACAATTACATATATTCAATCTAATATTCACATAGTTGCAGAAAGGATAAAGAATATAGTTTCACTTTGCTTGAATGCCCAGGAGCTTGTAGCTGGGAGAGATCATTATTCCAGCATCAGGCCAAATCCAGGATGCACACACACACACATACACACGCACACACACACACACACACACACAAAGAGGATTAGTTGACACGCACTATGTTGGTAACCAATAGATTTACAGCCACTGGAAAACTGCAGTTGGGATTAAAGCCAGATATAGGACAGAGGGGCCAAAGCTGGAGGAGGAGGGGATAGGAAAAAGAGAAAAAGCAGCAGCAACTATCATTTACTAATTTCTTAGAACCTCAATTACATAACCTCAAGCCTAGAGAAGAGGTACTATTAGCAATTCCTTTTTGTGGGAGAGGAACCTGGGTCTTAAGCTATATCATGCATTAGCTAGATTAAGAAGGAGAGCAATGATTAAATCTGCTTTTTGTTTCGTGTTGTTTTGTTTTCACTTCCAGAGTAAATCCATCTTACTGTAGTAAACCATAAACACATCTCAACTTTACCAGAAATAGGGAGAAAAAAGCACCTCTTCAAAGAATGAAGCAAACACACTTATAAAATCAAATACACTTATAAAACCAAACACAATATTAAATAAAGTACAAATTTTTCAGATTCAAGAGCTAAAAGTGACTCCATAGTATCACCCAGGTGTAAAAATGTCTGGCTATATATAGAATTTAAGGGATCCATTCAGAAAGCTGTACAATAACAATAGCTGAGAAACTAGAGTTTCTTAAAGATCACCGCTGCTTTAAGGAAAACAAAACAAAACAAAACAAAAAACCTCCATTGTAATTTCTAGTTTTGAAATAATGAGCTGGATAAATACAAATGAAAACACTAATGGAGCTTAACTTGCAGACACAGAATCTTCTGTATTTCATTAATTCAAACTACATATTTGTTTCACATTTTAATACCTCTGAAATCAAGATGAGTCATACAACAGATGGCTCCATACAGTTACTCTCAACAAGATGAAAACTGTCTGATTCCAAGGCTAAGATTCTTTTTTTTTTAAAGGTTTTATTTATTTGACAGAGAGAGAGAGAGCAAGGACAAGCAGGGGGAGCAGCAGAGGGAGAGGCAGAAGCAGACTCCTGCTGAGCAGAGAGCCCAGCATGGGGCTCAATCCCAGGACCCTGGGATCATGACACAGGTTTCCAGATTTACCACATAATATTTTAAATTTTTCGTTTTCAACCAAAAAGCATAGGCATACCAAAAAACAGGAAATGATGGCCCAGACACGGGGCGGGGGGGGGGGGGGGAAGAATGCACAGAAACCATTTCTGAGTAAGTCCAGACACTGGACTTACTAGACAAAGACTAAATCAAATGTCTTAAATATTCTCAAAGAACTAATGGAAACCATGATAAACAAACTAAAGGAAACCAGGAGAAGGATGTATAAATAGAGAAGAGCTATAAAGAGACAGAAATTATTAAAAAAAAGAAAAGAAAAAGAAAAATCTAGAGATGTAAGTAGGTGAAAAAAGTCAAGAGTTGAAATGAAAATTTCACTGGAGTGGTTCAACAACAGATTTGAGCAGAAGAAATATTCAGCAAATCTGAAAAGAGTACAATTAAAATCACTCATTCTGAGGACCAAGAAGAAAAATAACAAAATAATGACAAAAAAATGAACAGAACCTAGATTACCTGTCAGACACCATAAAGTATAACAATGTATACATTATGGGAGCCCCAGAAAGAGAAGAGAGAGAAAATATGGCAGAAAGAATATTTAAAGAAATTATAGATGAAAATCTCCCAAATTTGGTGAAATACATGAAGTTTCATGGACAACAATTAGGATAAACTCAAAGGATGCATACCAACACATGTTATAATCAAACTACTGAAAACCAAAGAAAAATAGAAAATCTTGAAAGCAATGAGAGAACCAACTCTTCACATAAAATGGATATTATTAAGATCAACAGCTAGTTTGAGGCATCTGGGTGGCTCAGTGGGTTAAGCGACCAACTCTTGGTTTCAGCTCAGATCGTGATCTCAGGGTCATGATATCAAGCCCTATATTGAGCTCCACGCTTAGCTCAGAGTCTGCTTGGGACTCTCTCTCCCTCTGCCCACCGCCTCCCCCAAAGAAATGTTGAAAGGAGTCCTGAAATGAAAGGACACTTGACAATAACTAGATGCCACATGAAGAAATAAAGAACTTCAGGAAACTTATCTATATAGGAAAATATAAAAGCTATTATTATGTTTGGGGGTTGTAACTCCTCTTTTTATTTCTCATATGATTTTAAAAACAAATTCACAAAACAGTAACTACAAATATATGTTAATGGGAACACATTGTAAAAATATAACTTGTGACCATAACTATATAAAGTGGAGGAACAGCTATATAGGAGAGATTTTGTTTATTGATACCAACCTATTTAGTTAGGTTGGTATCAATTCAAACTAAACTGCCATAAAATTGGGATGTTATTTTAATCCCATAGTAACTACAAAGAAAATAGTGACTAGGACAGACAGTATACCAGGCTGCCAGAATAGCCTGAATAAATTTTTTTAAAATTGAAATCATGAAAAATATCTTCTTTCACTGCAATGGAGGAAATCTAGAAATCCAGAAAGAAAACTTCAAAATTCACAAATATGTGCAAATTAAACAACACAGCCTTAAGTAAACAATGGGCCAAAGAAAAGATCACAGGGAAATTTAAAAAAAAATACTTGGAGATGAATGCAAACAAAAACACAATATGCCAAAATTTATAAAAGGAATGAACTCAATGTGTAGAGGGATATTTAAAGCTGTAAATATTTATACCAACAAAGAAGAAAGATCTCAAATTGAAAACCTAACTTTACACCTTAAGGAAGTAGAAGAAGAGAAAACTAAAAGCTAGAAAAAGAAAGAAAACAATAATGATTAGAGCAGAAAATATAAAGAATAGAAATATATTACAGAGAATCAATTTACCAAAAGTTGATTCTTTAAAAAGATCAACAGTATTACCAATCTTTAAGATGACTGAGGAAAAAAAGAGAAAAGTTAAAAAATAACTAAAATCTGAATATAAAATAACTAAAATTTGAATCACTACTCACTATACAAGACCAAAAAGAATTAAAAAAGAAGCCCATGAATAATTCTATACAAAAAATTAGATCACTAGATAAAATGAACAAATTCCTAAAAACACATAAATCACCAAAACTGACTCAAGAAGAAATAGAGAATCTGAATAGATCTGTAACAAGAGATTGAATTAATAATCAAAAATCTCCTAAAGACAAATCTACAATCAGGTGACTTCATAGATAAATTCCATGAAATATTTAATAAAGAATGGAAACCAAATGAACTCCAAATATTTAATAAAGAATGAAGACCACTCCATCTAAAACTCATCTAAAAATAGAAGAGAAAGTACTTCTTTTTTCATTTTGTGAGGTCAGCATTACCCTGATATCAAAGCCAGACAGACACCAAAACAAAGGGGGAAAAAAAACAACAAAAAACAAACAAACAGACCAATACCCCTTACAACTATAGATATGCAAAAGTCCTCAAAAAATAGTAGTGCTTTGGAAGGGGGAAAAGATGGTGGAGGGGTAGGGGACACTATTCCAACTGGTCCCCGGAATTGAGCTGGATATCTACCAGACCACTCTGAACACCCACAAAATCAACCTGAAATGTAAGAAGATAGATCTGGATCTCTACAAACAGAATATCACAGGTGGTTGGTTTCAAGGTACAAAGTGGGGAGCCGTGATTCTGCAGGCAGATATCGGAGGATAAACGGCAGCGGGAGGGAGCCTGGCCATGGGGATCCTACATCCCCGGTGAGAGATAGCCTCCCGCGCTGGTGACCGGGCACAGACTCGCAAACCAGTAGCTGCGGGGAAAGGACATTAGGGCAGCCCCCCAGATGGAAACCCAGAAGGCAGGGCCATGCGTGCGAACTGGAGGCGGCTGGTGGTTTGAGAAGCACAAAGGGCAGAAATGTGCCCCAACCTGGAGGCGAGGACTGGGAGCACTGCTGAGGGGCGCACAACCCAGGACGCTGCAGTTTATAGCAGCACAGACAGAAATGGAGGTAGTGTGGCCGGGAGAGCTCACTGAAGAACAGACTGCGATCTCTGCTCTGAGGCAGAGCATGGGAAATGGTCTCTTCTGCTCTGACTCTCGGAAGAGACTCGGAAACCCACCAGAGAACAAAAGCCCCCCAAAACCGGTTTTCACGAGCCCATCCCCCACCACAGGGGGCAGGGCAACTCTGCCCAAACAGGGTTGCCTGAGTAACAGCACGGCAGGCCCCTCCCCCAGAAGACAGGCTGGGAAAACAAGAGGCCAGCAACCCTAACGTCCCTAGAAAACAGGTGCATCTTGCTTGGGTTATGGTCAATAATTTGGACCTATACATTCCCTCAACGACCCCTTAACAGAATGACTAGGAGGAGGAATCCCCAAAATAGGAAAGATTGAGAGATTATGATTATGCCACAGATTTACAAATGGATACAGATATAACCAAGATGTCGGAGATGGAATTCAGGCTAGCAATTGTGAAGACAACAGCTAGAATGGAGAAATCAATTAATGGCAACATAGAATCTCTAAGGACAGAAATGAAAGCTGAATTGGCAGAACTTAAAAATGCTATCAGTGAGATCCAATCTAATCTAGATAATCTAACAGCTAGGGTAAGCGAGGCAGAAGAATGAATTAGTGACCTGGAAGACAATTTAATAGATAAAAAGGGAAAAGAGGAGGCCAGGGAAAAACAACTCAGAATCCATGAAAATAGAATCAGAGAAATAAGTGACACCATGAAATGTTCCAAAGTCAGAATTACTGGAATCCCTGAGGGGGTGGAGAGAGAGAGAGGACTAAATGATATAGTTGAGCAAATCGTAGCTGAGAACTTCCGTAATCTGGGGAATGAAACAAACATTCGTGTCCTAGAGGCAGAGAGGACCCCTTCCAAGGTCAAGGAAAACAGGCCAACACCCCGGCATGTAATAGTAAAACTCACAAATCTTAGAACCAAGGAAACCATCTTAAGGGCAGTTAGGGGGAAGAGATTCCTTATGTACAGAGGGAGGAACATCAGAAATACGTCAGACCTATCCACGAGACCTGGCAAGCCAGAAAGGCCTGGCAAGACATATTCAGGGTACTAAACGAGAAGAACATGCAGCCAAGAATACTTTATCCGGCAAGGCTGTCATTTAGAATGGATGGAGAGATGCAGAGATTCCAAGACTGGCAGAAACTGAAAGAATATGTGACCACTAAGCTGGCCCTGCAAGAAATATTAAGGAGTTCTTATAAAAGGAGAAAGACCCCAAGAGTGATATACAACAGAAATTTACAGGGACAATCTATAAAAACAAGGTCCTCACAGGCAACCTGATGACAATTAATTCATATCTTTCAATAATCACTCTCAATGTGAGCGGTCTAAATGCTCCCATAAAACGGCACAGGGTTGCAGACTGGATAAAGAGACAGGACCCATCCATATGCTGTCTACAAGAGACTCATTTTGAACCTAAAGATACATCCAGACTGAAAGTGAAGGGATGGAGATCCATCTTCCATGCCAGCGGACCTCAAAAGAAAGCTGGGGTAGCAATTCTTATATCAGACAAATTAGATTTTAAACTAAAGTCTGTAGTTAGAGACACAGAAGGACACTATATCATTCTTAAAGGGTCTATCCAACAAGAAGATCTAACAATTGTAAATATCTACGCCCCCAACATGGAAGCAGCCATCTACATAAGCCAACTGTTAACCAAAATAAAGAGTCATATTGGTAACAATACGTTAATTGTAGGAAACCTCAATACTCCACTCTCAGCAGCAGACAGATCATCTAAGCAGAAAATCAACAAAGAAACAAGAGCTTTGAATGATACACTGGACCAGATGGACCTCATAAATATATACAGACCATTCCACCTAAAACAACAGAATACTCATTCTTCTCGAGCGCACATGGAACTTTCTCCAGAATAGACCACATACTGGGTCACAAATCAGGTCTCAACCGATACCAAGAGATTGAGATTATTCCCTGCATATTCTCAGACCATAATGCCTTAAAACTGGAACTCAATCACAAGAAAAAGTTTGGCAGAAATTCAAGCACTTGGAAGCTAAAGACCACTCTGCTCAAGAATGTTTGGGTCAACAAGGAAATCAAAGAAGAACTTAAACAATTCGCAGAAACCAACGAGAACAAAAACACATCGGTCCAAAACCTATGGGATATTGCAAAGGCAGTCGCAAGGGGGAAATACATAGCCATCCAAGCCTCACTCAAAAAAATAGAAAAATCCCGAATTCACCAACTAACTCTTCACCTTAAAGAACTAGAGAAAAAAGCAACAAACGATGGCTAAGCCATGCAGTGGAAGAGAAATAGTTAAGATTAGAGCAGAGATCAATGAATTAGAAACCAGAAATACAGTAGATCAGATCAACAACACTAGAAGTTGATTCTTTGAAAGAATTAATAAGATCAATAAACCACTGGCCAGACTTATCCAAAAGAAAAGAGAAAGGACCCAAATTAATAAAATTATGAATGAAAGGGGAGAGATCATGACTAACACCAAGGAAATAGAAGCAATTATTAGAAATTATTATCAACAACTATATGCCAATAAACTGAGCAGTCTGGATGAAATGGATCCTTCCTGGAAACCTATAAACTCCCAAGACTGAAATAGGAAGAAAGTGAGAACCTGAATAGGCCAAGAATCAGTAATGAGATTGAAGCAGTGATCAAAAACCTCCCAAAAAACAAGAGTCCAGGGCCTGATGGATTCCCTGGGGAATTCTGCCAAACATTCAAATAAGAAATAATACCTATCCTCCTGAAGCTGTTTCAAAAAATAGAAACAGAAGGAAAGCTTCCAAACTCATTCTATGAGGCCAGCATTACCTTAATCCCCAAACCAGGCAAAGACCCCATCAAAAAGGAGAATTTCAGACCGATATCCCTGATAAATATGGTTTCCAAAATCCTCAACAAAATCCTAGCTAATAGGATCCAACAATACATTAAAAGGATCATCCACCACGACCAAGTGGGATTTATCCCCGGGATGCAAGGGTGGTCCAACATTTGCAAATCAATCAGTGTGATAGAACACATTAATAAGAGGAGGGAGAAGAACGATATGGTCCTCTCAATTGATGCAGAAAAGCATTTGACAAAATACAGCATCCTTTCCTGATTAAAACTCTTCAGAGTACAGGGATAGAGGGAACAATTCTCAAGTTCATAAAATCCATCTATGAAAAATCCACAGCGAATATCATCCTCAATGGGGAAAAGCTGAGAGCCTTTCCCTTAAGATCAGGAACACTTCAAGGATGCCCACTGTTGCCACTATTGTTCAACAAAGGACTAGAAGTCCTAGCAACAGCAATCAGACAACAAAAAGAAATAAAAGGTATTCAAATTGGCAAAGAAGAAGTCAAACTCTCTCTTTTCGCAGATGACATGATACTTTACGTGGAAAATCCAAAAGACTCCACCCCCCAAATTACTAGAACTCATACAGCAATTCAGTAATGTGGCAGGATACAAAATCAATGCACAGAAATCAGTTGCTTTCTTATACACTAACAATGCAACTGTAGAAAAAGAAATTAGAGAAACGGTTCCATTTACAATAGCACCAAAAACCATAAGATACCTCGGAATAAACCTAACCAAAGAGGTAAAGGATCTATACTCCAGGAACTACAGAACACTCATGAAAGAAATTGAAGAAGACACAAAAAGATGGAAAAATATTCCATGCTCATGGATCGGAAGAATAAACATTGTTAAAATGTCTATGCTGCCCAGAGCAATCTATACCTTCAATGCCATCCCGATCAAAATTCCAATGACATTTTTCAAAGTGCTGGAACAAACAATCCTAAAATTTGTATGGAACCAGAAAAGACCCTGAATCGCCAAGGAAATGTTGAAAAAGAAAAACAAAGCTGGGGGCATCACGTTGCCTGATTTCAAGCTATATTACAAAGCTGTGATCACCAAGACAGCATGGTACTGGCACAAAAACAGATATATAGACCAATGGAACAGAATAGAGAATCCAGATATGGACCCTCAACTCTATGGTCAAATAATCTTCGACAAAGCAGGAAAAAATATGCAATGGAAAAAAGTCTGTTCAATAAATGGTGCTGGGAAAATTGGACAGCCACATGCAGAAGAATGAAACTCGACCATTCTCGAACACCCTACACAAAGATAAACCCAAAATGGATGAAAGGCCTCAGTGTGAGACAGGAATCCATCAAAGTAACTTCTTTGACATCGGCCATAGCAACTTCTTTCAAGATACATTTCCAAAGGCTAGTGAAACAAAAGCAAAAATGAACTTTTGGGACTTCATCAAGATAAAAAGCTTCTGCACAGCAAAGGAAACAGTCAACAAAACAAAGAGGCAACCCACAGAATGGGAGAAGATATTTGCAAATGACACTACAGATAAAGGGCTGGTATACAAGATCTATAAAGAACTTCTCAAACTCAACACCCAAAAAACAAATAATCAAGTCAAAAAATAGGCAGAAGACATGAACAGACACTTCTCCGAAGAAGACATTCAAATGGCTAACAGACACATGAAAATATGTTCATCATCATTAGCCATCAGGGAAATTCAAATCAAAACCACATTGAGATACCACCTTACACCAGTTAGAATGGCAAAAATTGACAAGGCAAGAAACAACAAATGTTGGAGAGGTTGTGGAGAAAGGGGAACCCTCTTACACTGTTGGTGGGAATGCAAGTTGGTACAGCCACTTTGGAAAACAGTGTGGAGGTGCCTCAAAAAATTCAATATAGAGCTACCCTATGACCCAGCAATTGCACTACTGGGTATTTACCCCAAAGACACAGATATAGTGAAAAGAAGGGCCATATGCACCCCAATGTTCATAGCAGCAATGTTTGCAATAGCCAAACTGTGGAAAGAGCCGAGATGCCCTTCAACAGATGAATGGATAAAGAAGATGTGGTCCATATCTACAATGGAATATTACTCAGCCATCAGAAAGGATGAGTATCCAACTTTTACATCAACATGGATGGGACTGGAGGAGATTATGCTAAGTGAAATAAGTCAAGCAGAGAAAGTCAATTATCATATGGTTTCACTTATTTGTGGAACATAAGGAATAGCATGGAGAACATTAGGAGAAGAAAGGGAAAAATGAAGGCGGGGAAATCGAAGGGAGAGATGAACCATGAGAGACTATGGACAACAAACTGAGGGTTTTAGAGGGGAGGGCGGTGGGGGATGGGTTAGCCCGGTGATGGGTATTAAAGAGGGCACGTACTGCATGGAGCCCTGGGTGTTATACGCAAACAATGAATCGTGGATCACTACATCAAAAACTAATGATGTATTGTTTGGTGACTAACATAACATAATAAAATAAATAAATAAATATCTAAAAATAATAGTAGTGGTCTGAGTCCAACAGCATGATAAAAGGACTATATACTATGACCAAGTGGGATTTATCCTAAAAAACGCAAAGGTGTTTCAACATTTAAAAAAAATATCAATGTAATACACTGCATAAATACAACAACAATAACAACAACTACAAAAACACATGATCATCTCAACTGACAGAAAAATATTTGACAAAATCCATTATTCTCTCATGATGAAAATGCTCAACAGACTAGGAATGGAAATAAATTTCCTCAATCTGATAAGGAACCTTTATGAAAAATCCACAGTCACCATCACACTCAGTGGTGAAATATGAGTTTCTTCCTACTATCAGGAACAAAACCAAGATGCCACTTTTGCTACTGCCATTCAACCCTGTACTGAAAGTTCCAGCTAGAGCAATTAGATGAGAAAAAGAAATAAAAGGTATTTAAGTTGGAAAAGACTAGGTAAAACTATCTTTATATACTTGCAGTCAACAGGAGCTTATATGTAGACATCCCAAATAATCCACAGATAAAGCTATGGGACCTCATAAATGAATTCAACAAAATTCAAGGGTACAAAATCATAATGCAGTAGTCAAGTGTGTAAGTCAATTGTTCTGTTTATAATAACACCCCAAAATATAAAATACCAAGGAATAAATTTAACCTAGGAGGTGAAAGATTGTATACTGAAACCTATAAAACACTGCTGAAAGAAATTAAAGAAGACCTAAATAAATAAAAAGATATCCCATGTTTATGAATTGAAAAAAGACTTACTATTGTTAAGGTGGCAATACTACCTGAAGTCATCCAAAGATTCAATATAATCTCTATCAGAATTCCAATGCACACCCCCCCACCTTTTGTTTTTTGCAGAAATGTTAAAGATAATCCTCAAATTCACGTGGAATTACAAGGGAGTCCTTAATAGCCAAAACAATACTGAAAAGGAGATCAGAGTGGAAGGCTCACTCTTCTCAATTTCACAACTTACTACAAAACTATAGGAATCAAAATAGTGTGGTACTGGCATAAGAATAGTCATATAAACCAATGGAAAATAATTGTAAGTCCAGTCATAAACCAATATATTTATGGAAAATTGATTTCAACAAGAATGCCAAGACCATTCAATGGGGGAAGAACAGTATCTTCAATAAATGGTGTTTGTTAGAGTGCTGAAGTAACTGGATATCCACAAGCAAAAGAATAAAGTTGGACACTTACCTCATATTATGTACAAATATTAACTCAAGATGAATTAACAAACATAAATATAAAACCATAAAGTTCTTAGAAGAAAACCTAGTGGTGTATCTTGAATTCTGGCAATGGATTCTTAGTATGACAACAAAAACATGAGCAACAAAAGAAAAAAATAAATACTACTTCATTAAATTTAAAATATTTGTGCTTCAAAAAACATTATCAAGAAATTTTTTTTAACATTATCAAGAAATTAAAGACAACCTACAGAATGGGAGAAATATTGGCAAATCATATATCTGATAAGAGTACATAATCCAGAATATATTAAGAACACTCATAGCTCGAGGGCACGTTCTGCATGGAGCACTGGGTGTTATGCACAATGAATCATGGAACACTACATCTAAAATAATGATGTAATGTATGGTGATTAACATAACAATAAAAAAATTTAAAAAAAAAGAACACTCATAGCTCAATAACAACAACAGCAAAGAAATAAAAAACAGAACAGAATTTTTAAATGGGCATAAGAGTTGAATATAGATTTCCCCAAAGAAGATACAAAAATGGTCAGCAAGTACATGAAATGATGTTTAATATCATTAGTCACTGGGGAAATGCCAATCAAAACCACAATGAGATATGACTTCACACCCACTATGACTATAATTAAAGAAATCAAAGGAAAACAACAAGTATTGGCATGGATGCGGAAAAATTTGAACCCTTGTACATTGCTGGTGTAATCTAAAATGGTGCAATCACAGAGAAAATCATTTTATGGTTTCTCAAAAAACTGAACATAAAATTATCATATGACCCAGAAATTCCATTCATATCCCCAAAGAACTAAAAACAAGCACTCAAACAAATACTTGTATACATGTTTTTAGCAGCACTGTTCACAACAGCCAAAAGGTAAAAACAACTCAAGTATCCATCAACTAATAGACAAACAAATTATGATATGTACATAGAATGGAATATTATTCAGCAATAAAAAGGAATAAAGTACTGATACATGCCACAACATCGATAAGCTTTGAAAACATTTTTATAAGTGAAAGAAGGCAGACACAAAAAGTTACATATGTTATGATTCCTTGTATATGAGATATGAAATAGGTAAAGCCACAGAAACAGAAGGTAGATTAGTGAGAAAAATTGTATTCTTTATAATGATTAATTTTGTGTTATGTGAATTTCACCTCAATTAAGAAAAAAAAAAAGTAAAATTAATGTCAGCAGCCTGGGAGCAAATCCCAGAGTTACTAGAGAATCCCTCTTTTAGAAAATGCAACATTATCAACATCAGCACTTTTGATGGCACAAAGGATGATACTGAATGATAATAAGTGAACATCAACAACTCTAATAAATTTTCAAAGAGCTTCACGGGGTCTGCCTCTGAAAGTTAGGGTTCTTTATAAATACCCTAATTCTAGTTCATTTCATACCACACACACACACACACACACGATAAAAAAATTACAAAAGTCTACAAGAGATTTCCATAGTTATTACATTTATTCTAAGGGTTAAGGAAGCATGGTGTTAGAGTATATTTGGCAGTATATTTCTTTATATTGGTATATAAAATCACAGTGCATCTTGTAATTCATGGCATCTTGAGTTTAGTGAGCAACAAGAGATAGAATGATAACATTACTACACTTTCAACAGATGCTTTACAGTACAATGGTGACCCATTCACTCACTCACTTTCATTAATCAAAACTTTTGAATATGCTGTGTTAACTTAGAATATAAATGGTTAACAGTTTTTTTTTTTAGATTTTATTTATTCATTTGAGACACAGAGATACAGAGAGAGAGAGCATGAGCAGGGGGAGAGGCAGAGGGAGAGGGAGAAGCAGGTTCCCCGCTGAGCCAGGAGCCCGATATGGGGCTCGATCTCAGGACCTTGGGACCATGACCCGAGCCAAAGGCAGATGCCTAACATCTGAGCCACCCAGGTGCCCCAATGGTTAACAGTTTTGATATGACAAATTTGAAGGACATTTGATTTTAAAGAATTTAGAGTCAACTTCAAGAAACTAATTTTCACTAACTTTCAAAAGTTCACCATCAAGTAGGAGATAGAAAACCCTAGAAGCATTATTGTAAACCATGAACTACTGAAGAGGCAGTTACAAGGTACAATTTGGGCAAAAAACAGTGACTGTCCCCTCCTGGAGATTTATAGGAGGCTTCATAGAAGCAATTGTGTTTCAGTAGCATCTTATAGGACACATGGGGGTTTTGAGTTTATCACAACAGAATTAGATAAGAAAGCCATTCCAGGTGGAGGAATTACAAGGACCAAGGGGAAAAGGTATGAAGCAAATTGTGAAAAGAGAAGAGGGAAGAGGACAGGAAGAAGGGGGTGGAGAAGGAGACAAGGCCAGAAGCCAAGCCAAGATGCTTTTAAAACATTGGATTTCTGGATATCACATTAATAACCATTTCCTTATCTAGCTCTCTTAACAGAAAGTTAAATGCATTAGGCCGTGTCATTAATCTTTAGTGATCTCTTTGATAAACCAAATTTGATATAGTATGAGAACTAAAAAAGGTTTAGATTCGGCCTATATCCAGGCCACAGTATCTCTGCAATCTCTAACTCCTCTATTAAAAGAGAAAAAGTCAAAATGTTCACCCTATATAATGGCTCCCAATTATGGAGTATATATTCCAGGAATCACATCCAACACACACACACACACACACACACACACACAAGGTTCTTTCAAGCAATATATTCATATGCTCACTTAAAGATTAAGAAACATAGAGGTTATATTTTCCTAATACCCATGAGCCAACAATTAATTAAAGCAAGATATGCCAGAACCCCATGATCTCAACCTTAAACTCCCTTGGTTAATTGTCTGTGTGTGTGTATGTGTGTGTGTGCAATGTAAATAAGTGGTTAATCCAGAGAAGTGGGGGCCTTCTATTTTTGTTATAATCTTTCTTTAGTAATGGCATAAAATATACTCCAGCTCATATCAGCTCATATCAGAATCAGAAACAATGCCATCTTTGACCTCAACATGTCACATTTGTTTTTGAGAGTTCAGAAAACAATAAACAATTACACCTATTACTTCTTTGGAAATGAATTATTGAGCCCTGCAAGTGTGTTCTTTTACTGGAAAGTGAGACTCACTGAAAGCTGTGGTTTAATTATAAAAGAAAAATAAATTATCTGTGACATATGTGTTCTTGTCTTTGATATTGATATTGACTTTTGTCCAAACATATTTAATTTATCTTGGAATCAATGTGATTATTTCTTTTATCATCTGTTCTGCAAATTTGGTGTACTGCACATTTCAATTTACTTCACTCATCTCCCTTCCCTTTACACCATGAATTGCTTGAAAACAAGAACCATTTTGGATTAACCTTTTTATCCCTAGACCCTAGCATTCTCCCGAGCGTGGAGTAGCCTCTTGCTAATTGTTTGAATTGGTGAAAAGAGAATGAGAGAGTGAATGTATCAGTGAGTGACTGAGTGAACACATCAGTCAATAAATAACTGAGTGGGCAACTCTCCTTGGAGAACCTATCTAATCCTAAAGGTCAGTTGCCTTATTATCCCTATCTAACAAATGAAGAGTTGGAACCTTGGGGAATATGAGTGATTAAATATTACACACCATTATTATTGTCAAGAAATTGCTATACACCAGACACTCTGCTAAATACTTGGTATGTGAGATTTTTAAGGGGGTCCCTCTCAGTCCCTTGAAATATAATAAGACCGACTTAAATCTAGGTATCCAAGTTGTTTATTTTACAAACTGTAACAAACACGAAGGACTACAGAATTAAACCAGGATTGTCCCAGGAAAACTGGGATATAATATCAACTTAGCTTAAATCCCTATTTTGTAAGAACTTTCCAAAAAACTCCACGTGGCACATGCTGATGTCGACCTCCATGTTCTGGAGTTCTCCTATGTAAGGAAGGAACTAAGTATACATTTTGCGCAAATGTAAAAAGGAATGACATTTCTATGAAGCATTTGTTAGCAAAGCAGAATGAGCAATGATTTGGGGTAAAATTGAAATAGAAATTTTAGCAAATCACAACCAAGAAGCTTGAGCTGAATATTAAGCATTGAGGATATAAATTAGTCCACCAGCAAATTTATACTGGCTATTTTCCATACAGACTCAACCTCAAAGAACCTTTTTTACTCCTTTACATTCTTCTCCCTTCCCTTTTCCCCCTTCAACTCTATGGATATAAAAACACACACCCCTCTATTTTTTTTTAATTCATGTAGTTTTATCATCCTTCAGTTCCCTGTATTTGTGAAACCAGCCCATGATCTCACCTTCTTTTCCAAAGGCAATATCTAGTATTTTTTGCCTCTAAGACTCAATAATCCCTCTCTTTTGGAAACAATGCAGAATCATTATTACATTTCACAGTGTTAACAGGATTGAAAATATTTATGACAATAACTTGTAAATACCTGCCACTTCTAACTTATCACACAAGGCAATCAGTTTACCTGTATGCCTCACCTAAGGCCTTGCTTAAGATCCCAGTAGAGTACCTGAGGGTCTATTTCTTTCCTATTAAAGTTTCATGGCTTAGGGTGCTTTTATTTACAGGACGTTTCCTAGAGGGACCTGCTCTCCCTGACTTCGACCTTCACTCTACTTTCACAGTGGAATTCTGAAACTATGCCTCAGATCATCTTTTGAAACTTGCCTGGAACTGGTCTGGGTTTGTTATCCTTTTGTTGGATTTGCCTTCTCCTTCTATAAATTACTTATCTGTTAGTTGCAATTGACAGAAAATCAACCTAAACTAGATTAAACAAAATAAAACAAAACAAAAAATATACTTGGCCATGGGGGTGGAAAAGTTCAGGGCTAGGGCTAGATTCAGCACCTCAGATGGTAGTATTAGGAACTGTTCTATGTCCATATTTGGTTCACTCTCCTCTCTTCCTTGTTTTGACTTCATTCTTGGGTATAAATGGTGTTAAGGTGACTGCAGAACAAATCCTCCCAGGTAGAAGAACCTCTCAAAAGAAGATCCTTTTTCTGTTAGTTTTTCCAAAAGCCATGAGTTTCCTGTAATTTTGTTGGTTTGGGTTATGTGTATACCAATCACTGAATCAATTTCTGTGGCCAGCAATATTTAGGTCTCCCATATGCCTGGACTGATCACTTGCTCAGGCCTGAATCTCCACCCAATAGCATGGGATGGGCATAGGAGAATGTGGGTCTTTATATGAGGGATTAGATGGTACAAGGCTTGCTTCTCTCATTTTAAGAAGATTATTTTCTTCTCCCCCATCTCTTTACATTCCTGCTAATGTCCCTTCCCTGTGGACTGCTTCTCTTCTTTCTTTTTACCAAGCCACAGGGTCACACTCTCGAAGTCATTAATACTGAACTCTATGGAGAACATGGTGGAGAGAATAAAAAAAGTAAAATTTTCAGTTTAATCTCTTCCCCTCACCTCTTTCTATAACACATATGAATCAGGCAGCAGTGCAGGAAGAATTTTGCAAGATGTTCACAAGGCAAAATGTTACAAAGTAGGCACTCAATAAATATTCGTTGATAGATTTTAAGTCCCACTAAAGCACTTTCTCAGAGCCCCTTTGGCCCAATTAATATCTCTACAAGAAAAGACAAATCCACAGAGCAATGCTGAAAAAAATAGATTGATTTTGTATATAGCTTAGTCTATAATCCTCAAGATATATATTGCTTGGAGAGGTACTCGAGGTGGTTTGTCATTCCCATCTTGTCTCTCTAGCATCAATAAGGGATATGATGGAGAAAAGAACAGAATTTGCTACTAAATATTATAGCAACAAACACTGAGATTTACTAGAAAAACTAGGAATATCAATTTGTTTTCTATTTTTAAGACCCTTAGTCAAAGCAAGCTGGCTTTGTAAAGAATGAGAGGGTGTTTGTATTCCTTTTTTGTTTTTGTTTGATGGAGAAAGGCAGACATAAAAGAAAATACTTTTTTTTTTTTTTTTTGCAGTCAGGAACAGAAGGCAGGTGCATTTGTGTCTACATAGAAGTGTGCCTACAGTCCAAGTCCACTGCATATTGACGGTATGACCTGAGGAGTTTATTTACCCAGTATGTGTACGAGTCTCAAATTTGTCATATAGGAGGTGGAGGACGCAATTATTATGAGGATCACATGCAAGGCATTATTTTTATTTTTACTTATAATAGGCTCACACAGTAATTAAAAAACACAGGCTTGAGTGTTAGGTCTTCCTGATTGCAAGTCTCAGCTCCATCTCCTATTAGTTCTGTGACCTTTGGGAAATCACTTAAGACGTATGTATAATATGTTTCCATTTTGTAAAAAAAAGTTACTGACATATATGTATGCGCAAGCTTAAGACATTTCTGAAAGGACTCACAAGAATCTGTCAAATGTTGTAGCTTCCAGGGAGGGGGACTAAAAGAAAAAAAACAATGTCAAAAAATTTGAAGAAATCAATTTAAAACTATTTAAACTAAATCAAATAGCAGCAATAAAGACACAACAGAGTGGAAACTTGATAATGATTCCTTATGAAACGTACAAGACTATTTTCTTGTTCTTTGTCTTCCAGAAGAGGAATCAGACAGGATTAGGTTTGTTTTGCCTTCACACTATGACTTGCTCTCACCTGGGCTAAATTTCACATCTGCTCTGTGTCTCCATTTCTTGATGTAAAAATGATAATAATACCTACATCCTGAGATAACTTTAGAAAGTCAAAGAGGAAATCCTTATAAGATTTTATGACTAATGAACATCGATATAACTTTACTGTTCACATCTACCATTGTAATCAAGAGGCCAAGTTCATAAATGGATGGTACATCTAGGAATACAAGCTATATCATCTCCCTTGCTTCCCTGAACAGGAAGTCCTGAGCTTCCCTGAAATTTTCTCAATAAAGTATAAGGAGAGCTGTTCCTAAGGAACACCTGCTGCCAATCCCCTCCACGGAGTCTGAGGGACGTTTCTGTCTCAGACTGGAATTTTCTGCCCCACCAGCATTTAGAGCTATTTAGCACTCAATGACTAGTTAGTGGAAAAGTGTTCAACAGGTTCATTTTGAAGAGCTCCTTTTAGAAGGACTCCCGCAGGAAAGCAATTCGGCTACCGATACTGTCAAAACCTTCCAGAAATTCATGTGGCAGAAGCTGCGCAGAGCACTCATGTCTGCTGAGTGGATGTTAACATGAAACATTGTGGAACATGTACTTTTTTCCCTTCAGAATGGCGTTCTTTGCCTTTCTATGATTGTTTCTCCTTTCCTCTCACTTCCCATTGTGACATGTGGGAGGAAGAGTAGTAAAACAGTGACATCTTTAGTCACCCTGGTTAAACACCACTTCCTTTCTCTACGTGTCAGAATAACCCCAGGCACAGGTGGCAAATGTGGTTAATCAAAAGCACAAAGCGAACGTTCCTCTATTTTTAAAACATTGTGACCGCAAGAGTAATTACTGTCATCATTCCCCTTGGGGTAAATTTGCCCTGGAAGCAAATAATTTTAAAAAGGCCAAAAGAACAAATGTAAAAAATACTACTTTGAGTAGGAAAAAAAAAAGGCAACGTGAAAAAAAAAAAACACAAACACCAAACATTTACTGATGACAGAAGTTACTGTTCACAGTAAAGTTTGCAGTATGGAATTTGAATTGGACTTTGAGTTCTGTTCTTGTGACCTTGTTATGATTAATAACCACAAACAGTCCTTTGTTTTGTAACCACTTAATATCAGCAAGTTCCTTCCCAGAGAGGGACTTTGTTTTCCATAATAGAGTATCTCTGAAAAAAAAAAAATCTCTGAATCTGCTCAGTTTAGGATATCCTATATCAACCTTTGTTTTGGTGGAAAGTACAAGCAGGCTTAGGGATCAGAAAACTGTGTGTTTGAGTCTTAACACTGATGATCATGGGTTATAGCAACTCAGGTGAACTCTCTGAGTTGGGTTTTTATACCCAGGTAAACTAAACAATAATTAAATTAGAGGAGGAGGAGGAGGATACATCATACATATCTATCTAACTCTCTCTCTCTCTAACCATCTATCTACACACACACGTACATGCAACACACACAGACACACACAGACACAGACACACACAGACACACACACACACACACACTGGATGATGCCTATAGACACAGGAAGGTCATTCTACTTTACTGAGTAGTCCACTGACTCAAATGCTAATGGCATCCAGAAATACCATCACAGACACACCCAGAAATAATGTTTAATCTGGGTACCCTACGGCCAGTCAAGTTGACATGAAATTAACCATTACAAATGGGATATTGAAGCAGTGGCACTTGTTTCTAGTAATTTCCAAAGCAATCTTCAGAAGGTCTCTGAGGAAAACAAGCCTGTCTAAAAAGCTCTGATCCCCTTACATTCAATCCTTTCTGTGATAGGCTGAAAAGTACTCTGTCCTCAAAAATACCTATATCCTAATCCCTGGAACCTGTAAATGTTATCTTAGTTTTGAAAGGGGAATCTTTGCAGATGTGATTAAGCTAAGGATCCTGAAAGGAAATTAATCTAAATTATCTTGTGGGCCTTAAATGTTAACAAAAGTATCTTATAAGATAGAGGCAGAGGGAGATCACACAGACAAAAGAGGAGAGGATATGAACACAGAGAAAAGGCAATGTAAATTCAGAGGCCTATATTGGAATGAGGTGCCCACAAGTCAATTTAGCTGGAAGAGGTAAGGGACAGAGCAGAGCTTCCAGGTGAAGTACAGCTCTGATGACACCTTGATTCTGGCCCAGTGATAATGATTTTGGATTTCCACCCACAAAAACCATCATAGAATAAATTCATGTGGTTTTTAGCACTAAGCTTGTGGTAATTTGTTATAGCAGCCACAGGAAACTAATACATCTTTATTTTGCATTTTGGAAATAAAGGTCACTTGAAGAATGGAAAAACTCCCCTGAAGTCACTTAGTGATGGATCTGTGACTGGATTCCAAGTCCAAGGCATTTACCACTTCATTGCCCTGAGATATACTTTCTTTTTTATTCTATTGCAATTGCCCTAATTCCAATTACCGTAACTTTCCCTTGGACTTGGTCCCTAATGTTTCTGTTTCCATTCTGATTGACCACTCCCCATAACCTCCTTAAAAACTACCTATTCTCCTTTCAACATTTTAAGTATGAGATGTCACTTTTCATTTGCTAAAAGACCATGTGTGTAAAATTCAAATACTTGGAGGAACTTGCAGGTAATGTAAATGAGGCAAGTGAATAGATAAAGAACTAGAGAAGTCATTTTCTGTCTAAAGCAGTAAATGCTTAACCTGGCTGCTTATTAAAATCACCTGGGAGTCTTTCAATAGGCCAGATCCCAGACTAATTAAATCAAGTCTTTGGGGATGAGATCTAGGGATTAGTATTTTTCAGAACTCAGTAGCTAATTCCAGTGCACAGCCTGGAATCACCTATCTCAAGAGAGAGACTCCTACTCAGTCTCAGCAGACAATTATTGCGGAGAAATGCAGGTCAAACATAATTTCTCCAGATGTTCTAAGGTTTCTAAAGGAACAGAAATTTCTGTATTGTATGTGAAATCTCCAGAGTTTTAAATATCAACAAAGGCATTTGCCAATTGTAATGGACTGTTTGTGTTCCCCCTAAAATTCATATATCGAAATCCTAAACCCCAATGTGATGACATTAGGAGGCAAGGCTTTTGGAAGGTAATTAGGTACTGAAGATGACACCCTCATTAATGACATTAGTGTCCTTATAAAAGAAAGCTCAGAGAGGTCTCTAGCTTCCTTTCCAACATGTGAAGATACAAAAAGAAAAAGAAGTTGGAGTCCACAAACCAGAAGATGGCTCTCATCCAGAACTGACCATGTGACACCCTGATCTTGGACTTCTAATCTCCCAGACTTGAAGAAATATATTTCCGTTACTTATAAGCCAGCCAGTCTATGGGGCTTTGTTACAGTATCCCTAACTGACCAGGATACTGGTGAAAGAAACATGCCTATGGGTCAGATTCAGCCTATGTGCATCATTTTACAACCACTGAAATACATTGGCTTGGTTTTTTCTATTCAATATCTTTTTACTAAAAGGTTGCATATATTTTTTTTTCTGAGATGAACTTAGAAAAGCAATCAACATTTGATTAAGAGCAAGTTTCCATAGCACAGAAATCAATATCTTTTCTGTCCAAAAAGAAATCCATATGAATAAAGGCACTAAGCTATTTGGTAATTACATTCTAATAAATTTTACCATAAATGAAAATTTTAATATTTAGGGAAATACATTTTTGAATCCTTAGTCTAAGATGAAATATAGAAGCTACATGATTACCACTCTTTTTTCTGAACGAATTGTTGAAAATTAACGCCATTTTTGGAAGACTGCCATGTCAGAAGACTATTAAATACTTTTGAGGGGGCATTCCTTTTGACATCAACTCATCTTTCAGATAATCTTGATTGAAATACCTATCCTACGCTAAGTCATGAAAGTCAAGAAAACCAAGAGCTGACTATATCATATTTAAAATCTAGAAGTCCCAACACAGATTCATGCACGGAATTGGGCATATGTGACATTTGGCCAATAATTCCGCTCACTTTTAGAATTTTTTCTTCAACATAATTTTAGAAAATGAAAACAACCAAAGAGAAAGACTCCCCCTAGATTAAAAAAATAATAATTTATTCATAAAGATCAAACTCTAATATTTAATTCAACATAAGTGACATACAAATTTTAAAGATTTTTATTATCTATATTTATAATATAAATGAGTATCTTATTTATTTAACTAGATTCATTCATATGCAATTCTGAATGTTGCCAGAGAGAAAAACTCAAATCATCCTATTTTAAATACATTAAAATAAAAGGCAGAGTTACTCACTACAATAGTTTCTCAGTATTGTTGTTGGTTTATTTTAAGAATAACTAAGTGACTTTAGAAATAATTTTAAAGAACAATTTTCCCATTAGGAATTTAATAAGACATTATGACTGACACATATTAACTACTCAACAGACACTTGATGAAAATATGATTGGCAAAGTAAAACTCTTGAGATTCCCCAAAATAATGAAGTCATTCCAACATCTTATGAGACTATCCTCTCAGAACTGTGTTGTGTTCTTCCCTGAAAATACTTTTGTCTTCTACCTTCTCTGAGCATTTGGACAACAACCACTATCTGAATTATGGTAGTCTTACTATTTTCTATGTCAGTCAGAAAACAGAGAACAGAATATGTTTTACTAACTAAGAAAGGGATTTATCACATTTTAAAAAACTGGCTTAAAGAATTTCCAACGGCGGGGGAGAGTTCCCTAACACCAACAAACAATGCTCTGGATACTAGCTGGCTGTCCTACAATTTAACTCAATTCTGACACTATCTACCTGGAGATAGCATCAGATTCCACAGGTTAAGGGTTCAGTCCCAGAAGACCGGCCCCCATTCCACTTCAGATATCAAATTGCACACCCTGGTTGTTACCTGTGCTTCTGACCTACCAGCTACAAATTGGGAGGTTCCAATGACACCCTCCAACTCAGGATGCCAATCACAAGTCCAAGTTGTTACCTGTGTCTAGGTCTGACTGGTTATGTATCAGAGGTCCCCACAGCCCCTTCCTTGGGTTTGATTAATTTGCTAAAATGGCTCAGAGAACTCAGAGAAACATTTCACTTACTAGATTACTAGTTTATTACAAAGGATATAACTCAGGAACAGCCAGAGGGAAGAGATGCATAAGGCAAGGTATGTGGGAAATCCATAGAACTTCCATACTCTCTCTAGGCCCACCACTCTCCCCAAATCTCCATGTTTTGACCAACCCCTAAACTGTTCCAAATCCCATCCTGTTGGATTCTTAAGGAGACTGCATTACATAGTCATGATTGATTGAATTATCCATCATTGGCAATCGGTGCAACCTCCAGTGCCTCTCAGGATTGAAAGGTCTAACCCTCCAATCTCATAGTCAACTCCAGTGACAACCAGCTGGCCTCCTTAAGTGTGGTCCAAAAGTCACCTCCTTAACATAACAAGAGACACATTGATCACTCTCAACACTTGCAATATTCCAAGGGTTTTGGGAGCCAAAGGCCAGGAACCACAGACATGAAGACCAAATATATGTGCGAAATGGCCAAATATATCTTTTACTTATAAATCATTTTATCATGGGCTACAAAAGGAGCTATTTCCCCTGACAAAATCAAGAAGCTTCAAACTCAGAAAGTTATCTGCTAAATTTGTTGTTCGAAACCCAATTCAGGCTTATTTGATTGGCAGAACCTAAATACAGTCACACCCCTATCTGCCAGGGACTCTGGGAAATGCCGTTTTTAACTTTTCCATGTCTGCATATTTGAAGGGGGATGGAATGTAATCTAAGAAGCTTGTTTTCAGTAACCACCTTTCTGCAGGAAAAGATATTAAATATGGGCGCCTGGGTGGCTCAGTTGGTTAAGCGACTGCCTTCGGCTCAGGTCATGATCCTGGAGTCCCTGGATCGAGTCCCGCATCGGGCTCCCTGCTCGGCAGGGAGTCTGCTTTGCCCTCTGACCCTCCCCCCTCTCATGTGTTCTCTCATTCTCTCTCTCTCAAATAAATAAATAAAATCTTTAAAAAAAAAAAAAAAAAAAAAAAAAGAAAAGATATTAAATATGCTTGTATAGCCTTCTCTGTAATTGGGTCTAGAAAGAAGACACAGGAATTTTAAATGCATTTGCAGTTTATCTTTTCATCAGAGAAATCCTTTGGTAAAAAAGAAAGTGGACTTTAACCAGATTGGCATATACAATGGAAAAAAGAGGGAGAATGAATGGGTATTAAGCTCCTATAATATATAGGCTTTACATAATTCATCTTATTTAATTCTTGTAACATCCCTATGAGATGGTAGCGACCATCGCCATTGGAGAGATGAGAAAACCGATAACTGAGGCTCAGGCAAGTGTCACAACCTCTCAACATTTAAAACACTGTTTAATTTCAAAATCCCTACTTTTTCCGTTTTTTGACATCTCAGACCTCTTCTACTCTGGGACCTTAGCTCACCTATTTTGGTGAAGTTATGGAAGCCCTGTGTTTGACACCCTGATGTTTATTTCACTCTTGTCACAATAGCTCAAAAGCATGAACGTAAGGTGCTTGTGGTACATAATCTGCCCTTTCGCCAAATCACTGAACAAAACCAATGAGGGCAGAGATGTATGCATACCGCCAAATTCCTACAAGAGAATCCTCAAGAAGATCATTTCCCCACAAAATCATTTGGCTTAATTTGGAAATACTCATAGTTGAAAAATGAAGCTGAAAATAACAAGAGCTAAAGTGGAGACATGTGAAAGCCCAGGTGAGAAAAGATTTGCTCGAGAGATTTGGAAAGTTGAAAGTATATTAGAGAAGAGTGCAAACGTGTCCGTCGTGAAATGTGAAAATAAAGGGAGCCTCATTTAAAGCAGAGTCTGGAAGGCCTGAAGGGGGCGCTCTGACGCACGCACCACTCCTTGAGCCTGTGTAACCCATCAGAAGGAAGACCAACAATTATTTGGGCGAGGGAGGGCATTTTTCACATAGGAAGTGCATCTCCTGACTTTAAGAAAAGGAAGATACTTCCCTACTCAGCAACAACACACTAACCACCACCTGAAGCCAATGAGGCCTCAAACTCTTAACTCTTCTCTGATGAACTTTTGTTCAATGCAAACCTCCCCAGTTTCCTCCTAAAATCTAATAAAAGCTGACCTTCCCTTTGTCTTCTCAGACTTGCCCATGGTTCACCATAGCTTGCTCGTCCAGAATTGTGATTCCTCTGCTATTTCCAAATAAACTCATTTTTTTACTTAAATAAAATTGCTCTTTGCTCTGCTTAGAATTAATAGGAGTATCCTTCATCTGAGCCACAATTTCATGCCTATATCTTTGTGTGACTGATTTATAAGTGTAGGTTAGGGGACACAAAGGCCTACTTAGAGGACATTTTAGGACCTGAACACCACTAAAGTAGAAGGACCTTTGGGCATACAGAAGAGTATGGGCTCCAACATATTGGAGTTGAGAGATGTTTCCATGGTAAAATTAGTTAAAGAAATGCTACTCAATCCACTTTGTTTTTCATGAGTTGTCATTCACATTCCCCCAGATTTCTTAGACCCTTTAAAATGGAAATGCTTACATAAACTTAAGAAAGCTTTCTTCAGATCTGTGGACCAGGTGTGTGTGTGTGTGTGTGTGTGTGTGTGTGTGTGTTGATGTATCTGATTCTGTATCTATTATCTGTAATACTCATTCACAATCTACAGGTATTATGAAGCATCTACAGTACACAATTTCGACCTGAACCCACCTCCAACCCCATCAACTAATAGACAAAATTAGATATGGTAGATGGAAGTGCGTTATAGAGGAAATATTGCAGAAAATATGTGGAGGCAAAAATTTCAGCCCAGCTAAAGCCAGGTAAAAAACAATCATATACTCCCAATTGGAAAATAAGATTTTCAGTATTCTTTGAAAGAGACATAATTGTTAGATTCTTCCACTCCAGACTTAAACCCTCGATGAAAGCGTTTTCTTAGACTGAGACCTACTAAAATTTCAAAATGCATAGCAATCAGCAAGTTTTAAAATGTATGTTCTACATTCTGAATAAACTTGGCAAGGTAAGTTGGTGAAAAATTATCAGTACCAGAAGGAAACATCATGTGTTTGTTCAGGTTTCATTTAATTGTGGTAAATATATGTGTAAATAATAAGTCTATCAGATAATCGCAACACACAAATTGAACAAAATAAAATTGTAGTATCTTAAATACATTTAAAATTCACCAATTTTAAGAATTCTTAATTCTTAAGAAACAATTACCAGAGGATGGAATTATAAGAAGTGGGTTATTTCAAACTGTTAACTTAGGGATTTTTTTCCTTTTTGTCTTTTAGTGTACAGTTTAGACTTTCTTACTTTCAATTCCTGATATGTATTTTTTGCAATGGTTGTTCATACCTCCTTCCACATGTTCTCTCTTACTATTTTCCCTTCCCAATGCACAAAATAGCTGGACGTATCTCTCTGCCTCCGTCCTCAGTTCATCTCAGTGTTTTGGGAGATAAGATTAGAGGCCTTGATCCCCCTGCTGTTAGAACAAGACCTCAATCTCTCACTGTCTCTATGTAATCGGGTCCCTATTTTAGCTGCCACAAAGCTGTCAACAAAAGAAAATAAGCTATCCCCCATCAACGGGTTAAATTGGATTTCACAGTGTGCAAAGGCTCTTCTGAGCAAAATTCCACCTGCACCCTCCGTCAGGCAAATTACTTCTGACTTTTAATTTATTTCTCTAGGAAATGGAAAGGTATGGCATAACCAAAGTCAACAGGGAATAAAGTACAAGGTGTAATCAGGTGCTCACCAATTGCAAGCTCCCTTCCCTGTCAGCTTTAATAGGTTCTCAGAACACACAATTTATAGAATGCATGATGTGTCCTCTGTGTTCTGAGTTTTATTTTGGACTTGTCTAGTTAATGGCCCCAATAAGTGACAACTGACGTTTGCCTGATGCAATGGTGCTTGGAAGATGTGTGCAGTGTACATTGCGATTAGGTCTGAGAGATTGCAAAATAAGATTAGTAATTGAACTGGACTCTTGGCTTCCTTATGTAATGCCTAATCTGAGAGGAAATCTGATTCAGGTGCTGGCAGTATTTGTTTTTCAGGATTATGGATATCAAGGAGAGGGGTACATGTCGAAAACCAGAGAAATACATTTTTAGATGAGGTTACTGTTTTGTGACCAAATCAGTTTAGCCGTAAATCATTAAATCATTTAAATGATATGGTCTAATACAGTCTCTTTTCTATAACTTAACTGAATATGAGGGTATTTCTGTGATTTAATTTCACAAAACCAATTTTAAGGGATGGAGGAGATTTATATAAATTCATAACCTCAAGTACACATCGCTATGGGGAAAATAGGAAACATTTTTGTCTCAGAGATTAAAGTAAAAAAAAATGTTTTTAAGATACAAATTTAATAAGTGTGCAGGAAATGCCCCTTCAATGAAGGAAAGAAGGGATAATGATGGAAAATTTCATTTTCATTATACGAGTCAGAGATTTATTGGTAGATTTTTCTTTTATGATATTATTGAACATTTAATTCAAGCTAGCTTTGAAATGAATTTTATATACAGGCATACCTCAGAGTTATTGTGGGTTCAGTTCCAGACCATCACAATAAAGCAAATATCACAATAAAGTGAGTCAACTGAATTTTTTGGTTTCCCAGTACATATATAAGTTGTTTACACTATACTGGGGTCTATTAAGTGTGCAATAGAATGTCTAAAAAAATGTGCATACCTTAACTAAAAAAATACTTTATTGCTAAAAAACTGCTAGCCATCATCTGAGCATTCAGTGAGTTGTAATGATTTTGCTGGTATAGGGTCCTATTTCGATGGTGCTGCAACTTTTCCATCAGCACTTGCTGCTTCACCTTGCATTTTTTATGTTATGGAGACGGCTTCTTTCCTTAAACCTCATGAACCAACCTCTGCTAGCTTCAAACTCTTCCTCTGCAGCTTCCTCACCTCTCTCAGCCGTCACAGAATTGAAGAGAGTTAGGTCTACGCTCTGGATGAGGCTTTGGCTAAAGGTAGTGTTGTGGCTGGTTTGATCTTCTATCCAGGACATAAAAATGTTCTCCATATCAGCAGTAAGTCTGCTTAGCTTTCTCACCTTCCATGTGTTCACTGGAGTAGCACTTTTAATTTCTTTCTAGAACTTTGCCTTTGCATTCAAACTTGGCTGCTTGGCACAAGAGGTCTAGATTTCAGCCTGTCTTGGCTTCTGACATGCCTTCCTCATTAAGCTTAATCATTTCTAGCCTTTGATTCCACTTGGATATTTAGAAGCCGTTGTAGGTTATTAACTGGCCTAATGTCATAATTGTTTCTCGGGGAATAGGGAGGCCTAAGCAGATGGAGAGACAGGGGAATGGCCAGTTGGCGCAGCAGCCAGAACACACACATTTATGGATGAAATTCACCATCTTACATGGGCATAGTTCATGGTGCCCCTGAACAATTACAACAGTCACATCAAAGATCACTGATCACAGGTCACCATAACAAACATAATAATAATAATGAAAAAGTTTGAAATATTGCAAGAATCACCAAAATGTAACACAGAGACTTGAAGTGAGCGAATGCTGTTGGGAAAATGGCACATTAGATTTGCTCGACACCAGGTTGCCACAAACCTTCAATTTGTTAAAAAAAAAAAAAAAAAAAAAGCGTCGTATCTGTGAATTTCAATAGAGCAAAGCGCAGTAAAACAAGGTGTGTCTATACCCCAAGAGTTCAGCTCCTCTTCCGTTGCAAAAGATTAGTGATTCATTTCATATTTCTATTAAGCAAATTCGGAAAAATGAACGTGACGATATTCATTTGGTAAAGAATTAGGAGAAAGTTGTTGGGCAGGAATAACTTTTTCAAGCTATGTATAAATAAAACATGTTGGGCTGATTCATTAGAATCTACTTTGAAATATTTTTTTTCATCCTTTTAATGGTTTCACTGGTCATTTAAACCAACCTTGTCAAACCAACTCTAAATAATGGATTTCAGGAGAACATGGGTTTAGGGTGAGGGTCTGGGAGTATCATCAAAATGATAGTCGTTATAAATAAAGACTTTGATAGGATCGCTGAAACCACACAGTACTGTTGATGTGTATCTTACGCAGTGGGGCTCTTTTAACAATGGGAATCTTAATAACCACTCCTGTACAGACTTCCAAGGAGGACACAAGAATTGTATTGATCTTGTCCGTTACTATAGCCAACAAATTTCCATGTGACTCAATCCATTTTGGATACGATTTTATCTCATTTGCGAACAACGACAACAAAAACCCTAACCAATTTCATCTACCGTTTTCATAATGCAGAATAGAAGATATCTTACCCATTGCCTACTCTTTTCTTCTTTGCCTATTTCCTGGTCATAGAAACTGCCACCAGTTCTTAGATTTCTCACCAAGATGCTCCACCTTGTGGACCACCAGGGTCTTTTTTTTTTTTTTTTTAGTATATATTGTTATTTAATTTTGCAATAACATATAACATAGATTGACAGAAACATTTATAGAGTATGTTAAAGTAATTCCCCAAATACCACCACACAGCCCTAACTGAGAAGCGAGGAAACCACCACTAGCCATCTCAGGAGTGTCTCAGAAGAGAGAATTCAGAAGTGGGATAGTTACTGAGCCTTGGGTTCTGGTCTCCGGTCATTTGAAGGCAGATCTCCTTTTTTTTTTTTTTTTTACTTTTTATTGTTATGTTAATCACCATACATTACATCATTAGTTTTTGATGTAGTGTTCCATGATTCATTCCACCAATGTCTTTTGACTTGGCCTCACAAGGCAGAATGATTTAGGTCTGAGGATAATATTGGATTCAACAATGGTAAAATGTCTCCATTTACATTAGTCACATCCATATTCTTTTACATCTACGTAGGATAATACAATTTAGGACCCCTTACAAGGAACATGTGATAGAGATGTTTTAATCATAATATTTATAGCCAGTCAGTAGATACATTTTTCCTGTCTTACATTAATAAATGACTAAACCACAAAAAAGAAAGCATAATGTCCCAATATTGGAGTATATATGCCCATAGGGTTCTCTCTCCCTATTCCCCTGGGTTATGTATGAAAAATAAATGAGCAATAAATAAGTGAGCAAACAACCATGAACATTTTAAAAATTAGTCGTTTACAAAAATAAAGTTAAATATTGATGATATCAGAATGGAAAGAATACCAAGTCTGTGAACAAACCTCCCTCATCTTCTTCTTTCCCAGCTACTGGATAAACGTTTGCTTTTCCCTTTAAGTTCCTTCAGTTCTTTGTACAATGATCTAGCTCTATTTTCCACCAGGTTTATAGATAAGCCTTTTCACTTTAAATCTGTTCATCTTGTTTGTGATCCAGATGACAGAAAGCAATTGCACTAAATCCTTAACTCAAGTCTGTTTGCACACAAATGGTGCCTTCCAGGCCTGATTTACATTACCCAAGCAGGTTTTTTCTGGGAAATTCACTTTCCCCGGAGACTTGCATGTGGGTGTCAATTTTCATCAAGGGTGAATCCATTAGTCTCCTTCATTTCCTGATTACTTGAGGCTTAATCAAGTAGAGGGGATTTAACTTCCTTGAAAGATAAGCAATCCATCCATTTCTCTAGATATGGTAAATTTTCTCTCTGGACCTTGCCAGACAATCACAAATCCACATACCTAGGCCACAATCTTTTAGCCTCTGATGGAATTGCTTCCACTGAATTGGGCTTTGCTGTTCCATGGACTTGCAGTAAAGGACACTGTTAAGAGTCAGTCTTAGGAAAACGTAGCCCTTAGTTGTACTGAGGCCTGAGAAAATTTGTCAACAATGTGTCTTCCATAATAGAGTTTTCAACCACTGTCCAGGGCATACTAGTGAACTTGGATGTATATCAAGATATTGGTTCATTCAGTCTTCGGGGACATACGGTAAAGCCCCAGGGCTCCTCCCCTCTGTCTAAGAGAAACCTCATCTGTTCATCACTATGCACCTTAAAAATATGACATTTTCCTTTTGCTCCAATGATATGAAAAAAGGTTGGGAACACTGCTATTAGAGCCTCATTCATAACAAATACATCAGTAAATTTGCTAAATAACTTGTATTTCTTTTGTGTCATGTAGGATTTAAATTTTGTAATTAGACTTGTTGGTTCCCATTAGATCCTTGGAATTTCAGAGCCAAATTTAGCATTGGCAACCCAGCTCTGGCTGCTGTAGAGAGCCTTAAAGAAATGATTTGAAGTTTGACCTTAAACCTACCTTTGTTTCATGCCTTTATATTTATTTTTCTTTTACTACTAGTTTATCCTATTCGTGTGTGTCCCCTTGAGACAGGGAAACTGAGGAGACCCCATGGGGGGGGGGGGGAAGCCACTTTTTCCTTTGCTTCTTTTCTGGCTTCTATTCTTGCTAGGACCTGCACCTCCAACCCACGCTAAACATGCCTTTGTAATGCAAACAGCATATGTCCTCCTTGTAAGGGACAATAGATAACCTGTAAGGAGTGACTGGACCGGGTCCTCATAAACGTTCTCCAAGACCACTGACTCCAAACACCATGACACCAAGCCCCTGACTTCAGGGCATGAGTGACTTATGAAAGACACCTGGACCCTGTCCTTGTTCTGACCAGTTCCTGGATGCCTCAGAGGACACACGTCGCAGACCCCAAGCAAAGATGAGACTCATGGTCTTTTCCTTTCTGAGACTCCCGGGCGCTCTGTCCATCTCTCTGTATATATGTCTATCTTCAGTAAACTGCTTCAACCTCCTGCTGGCTCCCGTCTGATTTCCATCCTTCAAAAAGCCAGGCAGGTCCTGTGGGACCCGCTCTGGGTCCTCAGACCTGGCCTGCCCACATCACCTTCGTGGGTATGTGTTTGTGCATTTTCCTTTTCTTTTCTTTCTGCTCTGTGGTGTGTCATCATGAATTGGGAACATGTGAGACATGGAGATAATATGATATACAAAAATATAACGGGACCTATATACATATGGTAATTAATGACTTATGAAACAAAACAGCCTCAATTTCATCTCAGGTCAATTAAACAGGTGGTAAAATTCTAAATCTCAGCTTTTACACAGATGCAATGGGAGTAGAGGCAGTGGAAACAGTGTTTCTAATAATAAAACTAAAGAAGCATGTAAAAAGTAAACTGGACTTTCTTAACACAAGAACAAGTTCAGGTAATCTACCTAAATTTAAACAACATCCCTGCTGAGAAAGGACAATAAAGCAAAGGGGGAAGAAAAGCTCTTATTGGTTCCAAATTCCACAGCTCCCTTTGGAAGCACAATTACTACTTTTACAACATGAATGGGGAGGGAGATGCGTTTATTGAGGGAAAACGACGTATCAGGAACTTTATTTGCTTGCCATTTGCTTCATTTCTAACCATCTTGTGAAGTATTATTACTCACATTTTACAAATGAATCAAGGCAGGCTCACAGAATTTCAGTATCTTGTTCAAGAAAACAGAGCATGCGGGGCGCCTGGGTGGCTCAGTCGTTAAGCGTCTGCCTTCGGCTCAGGTCATGATCCCAGCGTCCTGGGATCGAGCCCCACATCGGGCTCTCTGCTCCGCGGGAAGCCTGCTTCTCCTTCTCCCACTCCCCCTGCTTGTGTTCCCTCTCTCACTGTGTCTCTCTCTGTCAAATAAATAAATAAAATCTTTAAAAAAAAAAAAAAAAAAAAAAAAACTTTTAAAAAAAAAAAAAAAAAAAAAAAAAAAAAAAGAAAACAGAGCATGCAAGAAGCATGGTCAGCAACAAGCCACAGTGATTATCTGCCACCAGGAGCGGTGTAATTTCCCCGATTAAGAGTTGTCACTAATAAACACATGACCAACTTTAAAAGCCTTGATAAATCTTTGTGGATGCCAGTTATGAACACAGCTGGCCACTTCTGTCTAGACACGATAAGCATGCCAATGGTCCAGCATGGAATAGACCCCTGATCGTAGCTAAATTTGATCCTCTGAGTCCTAATCCAGACAGAGGAATAGAACAGCAATAGAAATCCAAGGATGATGGAGAACAGGGAACATGGATGTATGCGGAAGTCACATGCCCTGCTTTCCAGCCATGCCCAGACATGATTTTGAAATCCTGGTAGGAAGGCTCTGAAAATACTTACTGGATTTTGCACATGGTGTTCTCTCTCTCTCTGGGATGCTTTCACCTTAACTCCATCTTACTGGCCACGTAACTAGCTTACCTTTTACTTTCCTATACTTATTCATTCAGCCATTGTTTTCTGAGAACCTCTGATCTTCTGGGTGGTCAACTAAATCCTAAACATTCAGAAATGGGCAATGTGTGGTTTTTGCCATCAGAATTTTTATAATTTTTTGGAGAAATATATTTATTTGGGCTTATTTGCTTGACACCATTGTGTCTTATACATACTTGTTTATAGCACTTAACCAATTGAGGCAATTATGGGTATTTTTGTTTCTTTTTTTATTAAGTTATATTAGTTTTTTAAAAATTATTTATTTACTTATTTTGAGAAAGAGAGAGAAAGAGTGAGTGGGGGGGGGAGGCAGAAGGAGAAGGGCAGAGAGAATCTCAAAACAGACTCCTCACTGAGCGTAGAGCCCGACGCGGGGCTCGATCCCATTACCCTGAGATCATGACCTGAGCTGAAATCAAAAGTCAGACGCTTAACTGACTGAGGCACCCAGGCTCCCCTGCTCCTATTTTTGTAATGCGAGTTTCTGACTTGGATAATGTTAGCTCCTGGGGACTCAGCAATGTGCAAGACACAAACTCAGCTCTTGAGATATTCAGAGATATTCAGATATTGGTTCTTAGATACTTGATGCAGGTTAAGAGAATAAATGAATGAATGAACATTTAGATTTACCAACTTGATACTCTGGGAAAGTTAAAGAAGGAAAGGTTTAGACAATGATGTAGTGACCTATCACTAATTATCTGACGCAAATAGGAAGAAAGGCTTCTAAATACTTATATGCACACTTATCCAAAACCAAAGCTAAATATAGATGCTGCGGAAAGAGCAGAATGTCTGGAAGATGCAGCAGAATCTCTTCCGTGAATGGGACATTATCAGCAGAAGCAGGGCAGAGGGATCAACTCCTTTACCATTTTAATGTATACAGTGATTGGAAGCCACTGTAGTTTTCTTGAGAAACTATGGGACAGATTGCAATTACTCTGTGCAGACATAAAAACTGGCTTGTGAACGGGCTAGCACATCAGGAGAAGGCTGAAAAAGCGGATCCACCTCTAGGTATCAGTGTCGCCTAAGATAACTGAGAGAACATGTGCTGAAATGCAGGTTACCAGGCCCAGCCCAGCGATTCATGAGATCTGCTGTGTGGACTCAGAATCTATCTATTCCAGGAGTATTCTCCTAGATTCCTACACAAGTGCTCAGCAGCCCCAGTTTTGGGAAGCATTTCTTCACGCAGGCAGGGTCTGTCCGCGAGGTGTGACTAGACTGATAGATGTCCAGGGGACTCTTGAAGTATGCCACTAAGAAAAATGTAGATTTCCAAAGAATATTTTCCCTTTTCAGTCTTGAGAAAGAGCCGCGAAGCTTATTCTGTGCATCGTTAATGAAGCTGGGCTTTATAGTAAAGGCTCCCTGCTGTGGGACTATCTACTTCAGGACTAGCCTCAGTTTTCAAGTGTTAATGATCATGAGCTCCTTTTTTCCCAGAGGGATGAGGCAAGCTCCTCTGTCCTTGAGGGGCTCAGGCACCTGGCTCTGATGTGGGTCTGACATTCTGGGAACTGTCAGACAGTAGAGATCTTCCTCTAGAGTTTGGATTTGACTTTTTTCAAAATCACTCTCTCACCTCATCTGTTTACTGCATGTAATCCAGAGCTCAGGGTTTCAATCTGTCTCCACAGGAATGTCTTTTTTTTTTTTTTTTTTTGTGAGAATCTGTGAGAACACTCAGGGTATGAAGAATGATAGAAACACGTGGAGTCAGGAGGACCTGGGTTCAAATGGAGGTTGGCCAATTACTAGGTGTTTAATATTTGCTGCTTAATACATCCTAGTTTCCTCATCTGTGAAATGGGGATAATATATCTGCCATGGTGGGGTAATTCACCCAATCTACAACTATATATTGAGTAACAATTAGGGGCTGAGCATGCTGGTAGGAGGTGGGTGAATAAAACTAGGGTATCTGCCTTCTGGAACTTGGGGAAAAGACAAGCAGTGTAGATATAAACATCCAGAAGCCCAATTACAAATTGTGATAACTTTCTGTGAAGCAACTTTCTGTGAAAGATAATAAAGATTAAAGGGGAAGATGGGGATACTTTGGTAGAATGGCAGAGTCTCCCTGGACCAGTAATCTCAAGGAGCATATACAAGCAAGCAAAGAGCTGGAGAGAGTATATCAAGTAGAAAAAAATAATAAGTTCCTGAGTTAGGGTTCCTCTTCACCCACGAGAGGCCGGTGACACTGGGGAAAAGCAACATGAGATCAAGTTTGGAGAAATGAATATGGACCAAATCACGCATGGCCTAAGTAGCCAGACACAAGAATTTGGATTTTATTCTAAATATAATGGGAAATTATTGAGAGAAAAGGGCCTGTTCCAACTATGAGAATTATATATGATATGACAGTTTCTGGTACATAATAGGTAGTCTATAAATAGCGGTTCTTTGGAAGTCATGATTCACAGTATAACTAAGGTCTCAGTCCCAGAACATGAAAGAAAAACAGAATTTTACTGGTTATGGAGCTCATCAAATTATTGAGTGTCTCATAAATTGAATGACCCAATCTGTCCAATAACCAAGTTCTTGAACCTGTAGATTGAGAACAATATTTCCTGCAAGTGGTGAAAAAGGTCAATGTGCCAAATTTCCCCGAATGGGGTAGGAAAATGAGTGTTTAATAAACGCTGAGTGAAATAAAATGTTTTTGGAACAAAAAGACTTATATACCCTATTGGTTTGGAGTCTATAAGGAACAGAAATTTCCTCAATACCTATTCTATTGATTTATGGTAGATATTTTTAACCTAATGTTTGCGAATGAAGAAGGCATGGTTCGGAGCAGCTAGGCAACTTTTCCAATTACATCCAGTTATTGAAGGAGGGATCTGGGAAGACTGCACCATATGACAGTTTCCCAGATTTATCACTGTCAATTCCTAGACTGCAGACTTCTTGTAGTTCTCTTATGAAATATTAAGCCACATAAGTAGTAGAAAGAAGAGTGGGTCCATTAGATCATGACACATAAAGTTACCAACTATTGGCAGCAGATAAAAAGATTACAAAAAGGAAATATTTAATATAGAAGGCAAGAAAACCTAAACTTTCATGGGACTACAAACCAAATCACATGCATTTTGATAGCAGCAAAAATCACTACACATGATTAAACATTAGTAAAGCCATCTTAGAAATTGAATCTCATGTCATACACCCTCTGAAATAGAATGGCGTGACACAGTGAAGGTCAGGACTCTATAGGTTAGTTCATCTGTCTGGACTTAGCAAGCCTATAACAAGTCACAAAAATAATGTTAGTAACCATTCCCTGCTAATATATAGTGAAATACAATTAGGAGGTATAGTATGAAGGACAATGATGATAATTGAGTGAGAGGAAAAGAACAGTTGTTTTTTTTTATCAGAAATACTGGTTCTGCCACATACAGAGGTAGCTTGGGTCCTTGGTCACCTGAACACCAGCCAGCATCAGTTTCTACCTGCCTTCCCTCAGTTATGTAATGTGAATAATACTCAACTTTCATAAGGTAATCAGTGTGAAAACACTTTTGTGTTTTGTTTCTTTTTTAAAATTTTTTTAAAAATTTTATTTATTTAGAGAGAGCGTGCGCAAGTGTGAGTGCGGGGAGGGGCAGAGGGAGAAAGAAAGAGGAGCGATTCCCTGCTAAGCTCAGAGCCCTTCTCGGGTGGGGCTCGATATCATGACCCTGAGATCATGACCTGAGCCAAAATCAAGAGTCAGATGCTTAACTGACAGAGCCACCCAGGGGCCCCTAAAGATTTTATTTTTAATAATCTCTACACCCAACGTGGTGCTCGAATTCACAACCCTGAGATCAAGAGTCGCACTCCACCGACTGAGCCAGCCAGGCTCCTCCGCAAACATTTCTGAAACACCATGATAGGGCTTATTGCCACACTGTATGGATCTAATTCACTATTTAAAAACAGTTCATTTAAGCGGGATATGAAAAGTTTTATAAAATATAAATGTCGGCAATGAATTAAGTAGATAGAATTATACATTCTCATGAAATCATCAACCCTTTTTAAATGATTTGCAAACTGTTGTAATCATTGTCATTCCCCGCCCCCCACCCTTTTCTTTTCCTTTCCAGGGGCGGATATCAGGTATGTGCTTCTTTGTGAAAGCCAGCAGGTGGCTCTCTGGTGTACAGCTGTCAAAAAAAAAAAAAAAAAAAAAAAGGCACAACTCCCAACTCCCCTATATCATACTCCTGAAAACAGACACCTCGAAAACTCAAATAAAACCATTGTCAACACCATGTTCCTGTCCTCCTCTGCCCCACCTTAGTGCACCAACTTCAATGCTGAAAATATTAAATTTCTGTTCAAAATTACCAGTCAACAAGCTAGAAAGGCGTTTTCACCCTCTTGACAGTCTCACACAGGGAAGTAGTTTGTTTTCCCCTCCCCAGAGTGAGCAGTATCCATTAGAACAAGCAAATGACAACAAGCAAGTCAGACTAAGAAAACAGGTGTGGATAACTTTCAAGTGGTCTAAAACGGCAGAGTTCGTGTTTCTGGAGGACCAGTATCAATATGCTAAATGACACATAAATTTAATATTCATTTATTTCTACTCAATATTATCCATATTACATTCATTCCATAAATCCACCCCCTCCCCCTCAAAAAAACCACTTTGAGTGAAACTCTACTAAAGACATTCAAATATATTTGAATTTGGTAAATATCCATCATGGATTAGGATATGGCTTCTGATAAGTAATCACTATTCTCAGGTTTCATAGATATTTCATGCTGTATTTACTATTCAGTTGAATACATTATACTAAGAATCAAGTTTGTAGTTTATAAGATACTAATCTAGGAGAATAAATTAAGATATTGTACCAAGGGTCTCTGAATTTGAAGCACAAACTGCTATTTGGTAAAAGTTGCTAAAAGACCTTTCTTATTTAGCTTTTTAAACGTAACTAGATAAAACAGGTTATCTCCAGTCACACATTTGTTTTTGCCAAAGGAGTTTACTCAGAGTTTACTGTAAACGCAGTTTATTAGGAATGAAATTGTACAATTTAGAGAGTTACTCAAGGCTGGTAACTGAATGAATTAATTACTTATCATGGCTTTAAAGTTAATTCTTACTTGAGGCTCCACAATCATACATATTTTAACATCAAAAGCTAGATGATGAATATTAAAAAATAATTTTTAAAAACCCCTCACTGTAACCCAAATTTGAAATGGAGCAAGTTGTTTGGTGTTACTCTCTGTAAAAGAGAAAAATCAACCAGCCTGGATTAAAAGAGAAAATTAACCAGCCTTGATGTTAAGATAGGACCCCTTTAAAAAAAAAAAAAGAAAGGAAAAGAAAATAAAGACTCAGGATTCCTTTCTATTTGTGAAAGCTTAAGTGTTATAGATAAGCTGGCTTTTCAAGATTCATAACCATGTTATTAAAATAGAATGGCAGTTTCCTTCTCCACCCACCAGCCCCTTTGCTCAGAACTGTTGTACAATCTTCATAAAACAAACTGTTAACCATTCATTTCCTCCTTATCAAGGTACCTAAGTGTTAGATAATACATGTCTGTAAACTCAGTCTTAACTGAAGGCAAAAGCCTATTCCCACCCACATTGTCAATGAAAAAAATAAAAGAATGTAAGAGCAAAGTGAGTGTCCCCTCCTTCAGGTAAAATAGTAGTCCCCCTCGGGGCGCCTGGGTGGCTCAAATGGTTAAGCATCTGCCTTCGGCTCAGGTCATGATCCCAGGGTCCTGGGATTGAGCCCCGCATCGGGCTCCCTGCTCGGCGGGAAGCCTGCTTCTCCCTCTCCCACTCCCCCTGCTTGTGTTCCCTCTCTCACTGTGTATCTCTCTGTCAAATAAATAAATAAAATAAAAAAAAAAAAAAAAAAAGAAATCTGAAAAAAAAAAAAATAGTAGTCCCCCTCTTATCCGTGGGGGAGCCATTCCAAGACCCCCAGTGGATGCCTGAAACTGAGGATAGTTTCGAAACCCTGTGTATATTGTTTTTTTCCTCACATATCTACCTATGATAAAGTTTAATTTACAAAGTAGGCACAGTAAGAGATTAACAGTAACTAATAAAAAAAGAGAACATTGTAACAACATACCATAATAAAAGGTATGTGAATGTGGTCTCTCTCAAACTATCTTACTGTACGGTACTTTCGTGATGATCTGAAATGATAAAATGCCTACGTGATGAGATGGAGTGAGGTGAATGGTGCACACGTTGTGACATAGCATTAGGCGAGTGACCTGACAACTCGTGAGAAAGAGGACCATCTGCTTCCCGACTGCGGCTGACTGCGAGTCACCTAAACCATGTTAAGTGAACCTGCAGATAAGGTTGTATATGGGTCAAATTTGTATGAACCAAGAAACAGAAGATTGAAACATATGACCAGATTTCTCCCCACCCTGATTTCGCCCCCCTCTCACACCACACACCTGCCTCTTTTCTGAAATGTAAAATTTTTTCCCTCGTCTTGAAGGATTTCTGCTCCTCATCTCCACTGTAGTCATCACATGCTCATCTACCCGAAATCTAGAAGGCAAACACATCGAAATTAACTGTGAAAAAGGGAAAGCTTATCTGAGCCTGACAGGTTCCGCAAATTTCCTTGCACTATTCCACTCCTCCACATTATGTGCCATTCTTCCCGTTTACGTGGAGACTGTGGAAGCTACTGTCAGTCTGTCTGCTCCCTCCTGCTGTTGGTTGTCGATCTGTGGCTGCCTTCCCACTGTGCTAAATCATTCGGTTCCTCTCCAAGCAACACCTCTCATTGATCACTCCAGAGGGGCTGCTTCTGAAAATGTTGATTCAACTCAGTAGGGAAGATGGGCTGGTGCAGCTGGAGGAGGAGGACTGGCAGAAACTCTTGAAAACAACACACCTCCTAGTTTTCATTGGCACAAAAAGCCATCACTCCCCCTCCCCTGCCTTTTAGGCAAACTTCTGCCAAGTTGGCAGATGATTCCAACTTGAAGGAAAGAAGGGCAAGTACAAAACCAACTGAATGGCTTCACACAAAACAACTGTTGATTTCTGCCCTTGCACTCCTTGCCGACCCCCAAGACAATCTCACATCCAGCTGCCTTCAGAGTTATCATGCTCTGCTTTGATTCTAAACCTGGAGAATTGAGATTAATGAAAAGTACTTTTGCCACTAAAAATACCTTTCCCAAAGCAGTGATTTCCTAACCCACAACTGTTTAGAATGGCATCGTTTAACAATGTTTATAAGTCATAAAACATGCATTGGACTGATGTATGGGTTTGTATCTTTAGAGAAACTAGAATTGCAAACAAACAAACAAAAATGCAGGGAGAGAGGAAAGAAAAACGTTCTAACAGATGTGTTCACTACTAAATAGAACACACAACATGTGCTGCAAAATAAAAGAACCATTTGGCAACATAAAGTATCTTGGCATCTGTGTTAGATTTGTAACCACAGTAAAATATTGATATGGACCATAAAATGCAAGTTCTATATTCCTGTGCTTCTGGGTGACTCTGTTTTGAAAGACTTTTTTTGCACTGCGGAATTGTCCTTGTTCATCAAAGACACTTTATGACAACCTGTTTTATGACATTGTATTGACTGGCTCATTTTCAAAAAGTAGATGCAGAAGAATGGGAACATCTATTAATTCCAAGCAAAGTGTAAATTTGACATCTTAAATGAATAGAGAAGAAACTACACAGCTTGGACCCATTGATGGGAAGATGCACTTAGGGAAAAATGTGCAGATAAAAGGTCATTGAAACCTGAAGCTGAGTTTTAATATTAACCTTATATGTAGTAATACATTATGGAATTGGTTATTTTCAGAAAAAGTGACATGATAAATGGTGTATCTATAAAGTTATATAATATGCAGTATTTAATAATTAAATGTTTGTATGTAAATATGTAATCATTTAAATGGCATGGCAAATAACATTTTAACAAAATATTATCAAATACATAGCCACATATTTTATCAGTTTTATAACTAATACAGAATTACAAAAATAATTTATATATAAAAATATACATAATTTATGAAGACAAAATAGTATAGTTAAATACAGTTTTTCAGACAAAGCCTCCATTCTGCTTATGAATGCAACTAGTTCTTGAAATTGTTTTAACTTTTTCTTCTGGTAGTTATCTCTCTATACATATTTTCAAAAAGTATTTACAGTGCTATTTCTTGTCTCATCAATATTAGACATTAATTTCCCAATATGAAACATGAACATTTAATATTCTCACACAAACCCCTTGCTACGATTATGAGTTAAAGAATGAGCAGTTACAGTTACTTTTCACAAAGTAATATCCCTAGTGTAGTAATAAAATAATCATAGTATACTGCTTTGCTCAGAATGAACAAATGGTCAAGTCTTTTTTAAAATTTGTAATTTGATCTTCCCCTCTCATTCATTCATCTCAAACTCCAGCAGAGATGCAATTTACCAAATGCTCTCTCCCATCCATTCCCACCTGACTCCCAGCCCTGACCCATCCTTCTTGAAGCCCCTGTTCTGTGCCTACACAGGCTTCCTTCTTCTTCTTTTTTTTTTTTTTTCTTTTTTTTTTTTTCCTTCTTCTTCTATTTAACTGTCATCCTGGAACTAGCCTGTCCTTCTTCTCAGGCATTCCCTTTATTTCTCTTATGTGTTGCATGTTCCACACCTGGGTCATTGTCTTCCTGCTTGTTGCTTTACTTTCTTGTTTGAAGAAATTTCTAGGATTTCCCTGAGAAATGGTATCTGAGAGACAATTCTGTTTCAAGACTTTGCACATCTAAAAGTGTTGTCATTTCAAAAAAAAAAAAGTATCTTCATTTCTTCTTTCCACTGGATTCAGTTTGACTGAGCAAAAAAAGTCTAATTTGAATATCAATATTTCTATCTTCAAAATTTTTGCTCCATGATTGTTTGACTTTCAGATTTTCTCTGAAAAATCCAATGTCCTTCTATATCACAATGCTTTCTGAGTTCTTAAAGATCTTCTTTATGTCAGGTGTTTAAAATTTCATGATGGTACACCTTATTGCAGTACTATTTTATCATTCATTGTGCTGGTCCAGAGTGAGTCCTTTTAATATGGAAACATGTCCTAAATTCAGAGATAGTTCCTTGTACTCAGTACTTTTATAGAAATTCTGGAAAGATAGAAAAGAAAAAAAATGGACTGTGGAATTTTATCAGTTGGATATTAAACCTTCCAGAATAGTTTTCTAATTTGCCCATTGGTTTCCTTCGGATTTTCCATCTCTCTTGTGCTTTACTTGTTGGGATATTATCTTAGTTCTAACATCCAACCTTCTTTTTTTTCCCCTTAATATTTCTGCTATTTTATTTTTTAATTTGCAAGAGCTCTTTTTTATTACTGTTTTTTGCTTCTTCCTGTTAGAATTTTCTTCCTAAGTCATGCCTGTGATAACTTTTCTTAATTCTCTGAAGATATTGTTAGATTTTCTAACATTTTCTCTGTTCCCTCTATTATGTCTGTTCTCTCTGAATCCATTTTTGTTGGTGCTATTTTATGTATTTGGTCTCTATTTTTCATTAGGAGGCTTTCCTTATACATGTGACAGAGACAGGGGTCTTAGGTGCTTGGGAAAGGCCTTGAACCCTGATGGGCTTAACTACCTGGAAGAAAAGGAATTCTTCTTTTCCTCCCATGGGGACTTATTTTCCGTGTGAGTTTTCATTGGAAGAGCCATATTTTTTTTTTAAAGATTTTATTTATTTATTTGAGAAAGAGAGAGAGAGAAAGAACACGGCGTGGAGGAGGAGCAGAGGGAGAGGGAGAAGCAGGCTCCCTGCTGAGCAGGGAGTCCAAAGTAGGGGCTCCATCCCAGGACCCTGAGATCATGACCTGAGCCAATGACAGATGCTTAGCCCACTAAGCCCCCCAGGTACCCTTCTTCCAGAAGCACCATATTTAATCAAAATAATATTAGATTTGTTTTTGTTTTAGCTATAAGAACAAAAAAAAGTTTAAATTCTAAAGAATGTTACATTTGGACACTTAAAAATAACAATAGAAAAAAATTATATATCTTTTTTCACATGAAGCATTGGTTGAGTCAACCTTTACATTTTATCCTCAAATCAATTTGTACCATCTCTTTTAAATTTCCTGTAAAGAGTATATTTATTCTAAAAATACCAAGGGCCTTTAAGAGTGATAAAGCAAAACAAAACAAATATGTCCCCAGAATGATTTCCTTATGTTAAATATAATTAGAATTGGTATGTAAAGTCCCAAATATAACAAGTACAAATACATAGCACCGAGAAAGACCACATTGTCCAGAGATAGATCATCATCATTAATTATTCAAATCAAAGGAACAGATTCTATTTTGAGAATTAAACTGACCAAATGAACATAAAATGGATGATACAAGCCATTAGTAGAAGTAAACCCAGTCTGCCTAGAAAGGTGTGAGTAAATAGTTGTGAAATAGCCACAGTTTCAATCAAGGTAACCTACATGGAATCTCAGGGAGGCAGAATTAAATTACAGTTGAAACTTAGTAAGGATATGTGTAAATGATTGCATTAAATTTGGCTAGAGAAAGACAAATATGAACAAAAGAGGAAGATCTCTTGATGAAACATGAATAGGGAAAATCCAAGGAGCAGAGCGTCATCATGAGGTCATCAGTCTACTCTAAGACTACCAAAGTACTGAACTTCTAAGATGGATAGATCAGGATATGAAAGGAATTCTGCTATCATGCTTAAGAAGCTCATGCCCAGACCTTAAAATTTTGCAGTCTTATACCAGGAAATCATTCCCACAAATTCACCTCCCATTGGAATTGTCTCTATAATTACTTTGCCATAACTATGATGACCCCAGGGAGACTGTGCCACATTTGATCATCTGCCCAGATGTGGCCAGCAGGCTTTCCTTTGTTTGTTTAGTTGCACAGCTGGGATCAGGACAGAATATTAAATAAGACCTTGCCAAATATTCTAATAAATGAGTAAAGGATGTTAGTGGGATAAGCAAAGAAATATTTAACTGGGTTTTCTGGTTTATTAGATTCAGTGGACTTAGGTTTTGCTTGGTGTGCCCTACAGTATCATCTCTGTCTCTATTACTACAAAGTCGAGGCCAAGTTTTTAAAGGTCAAGAAAGGAATAATAAGTGCGCTCATGTTCAGGCTTAGCATGGAGCTCCTCCCAAACTCCTACATTCTTTCTTTGTGCCTGAGTACTTACCTTCCCCTCGGTTACTGGCAGTGGAAATATATACCCTTGTCAGGAGATTACTCTGATATTTACTCAGAAGGGTTTGATCTTTTTCTGTAGTCAGAAAGGAAAGACTTATCCAGAAGACATGTGCATACACCATAGCACAGAACTGCCTTTTTTATGGTAAATAAGCAATACAATTCAAACATTTAAAGACATGTGTTCAGGACTACCCCTCATGTTCTCATTGAGTGATCATGATAAATGGCTTTGAATCAGAGGCATGGATGTTACATTTACACTACAGAAGACTGTTGGCTTTTTCCACATATGTTTTAACCGTTGAGAAGGGCAATAGTGAAAATGCTGTAGAAAGCAGGATTCTAATCAACAGAATCAGTTAATTTTAATTGAAATTCACAAGCTATTTATATGTATTTTTTTGGACTGTGCTGTAATCTTTTAAGTTGTTTGTTAGAGTTAGCCTCCTGAATTCTATCCATCTGGGGACACCGACAATATTGAATTCCACTTCCTGCCAAGCTGATGACTAAATCGGTCATAGTGACCAAAATAAGATAATGCCACTCTAGAAATCTTCTTGAAATACAGTCTGCCTTCCTTAGTGATTGTGCGAAACTGTCAACTGCACCTATCACACTATATCAAATGGAGAGACAACGTAGAAGACACCACCAATGGACCATGTTTAAGTTAAGAAAATGCCAATGTCACTTTAGAGCAAGTGAGGGGACATGCTAGCATCACGCACTTAAAGGAAAAATAAACAGTATCAAGTGATCCAACAAAGAAACTGAGACCTGAAAAACCCCATTTACGATGGTCATTAAAAAAGTTAAGTTGGTCCAAAATGGCTCTCTCTGTGTTTGCTGTATGACATACTGGAAAACGCACTAATGTCTTCAACGCCTCCACGAACCACGGCAAAGCTACTCACTAGTGACTCAAGGTCTGCCAATACCCAGGGAGGATGACAAAACCACGTATTTTAAGTTGTTAAATTCAAGACAGTCCTATAGGGTGTTTTTGCCTCTGAGGCTCATTCTCTCTTAGGGATCCATTAACTGACGGTAGAGTGAGAGGACATTCTGTGGTATGCAGACACCTGTCCATTAGGAATTGGACTGGAACCATCCATGCACCTTACTGAGGCTACAGGGTGGGAAGTAACTATTACGGAGAAATGGCTTCCAGATGCTACTGCTCAGGGCCAGTTTTGGATTAGTGATAAGGAACTAAAAAGGCCTTACGTACTTTTACAAATCCCAGCAAAATGAGCTCCTTAGTTAAGTATATAATTACACACTGATACATGAGCAGTGATACAGAAGTGATCTGCCTACACCAGGCTTTCATCTTAGATGTATGTGGTTCTTAGTGACATCTTTGAAAATTACAGACATTCTTCTAACAAAGATGGAGGCCATTTTCTCATGACGAATAGCCACTTCATAGTAAACACCATCTCTTTCAGCTTTTTAAAAAAATATTTAATCCATACATTTAATTTGATGTTCTTCCTTGTTATTGCCCCCATATTTTTCTCTTTTTTAACTTTTAAATTAGTGTGTCATTCTATGAGCTTTAACACATACTTAGATTCATACAACCACCACCACAATCAGGATACAGAACAGGTGCTACACCTCAAAGAATTCCATTGTGCTGAAGCTTTGTATTCAAATGCTCTCATCACCCCAAAGTCTGGCAACACTTAGCCATTCTCTGTCCCTATAGTTTTGCCTTTTCTGAAACATTGCATAAATGAATTCAGACAGTGTATATAATCTTGTGAGTCTGGCTTCTCTCACTTAGCAGAATGCATTTGAGATTCGTCTATGCTATTTGTGTATTAAGAGTCCATTCTTCTTTATTGTTGAGTAGTAGATCATTGCATGGAAAGTCCACTGTTTGTGATTTCACATACTGAAGGACGTTTTGGTTGATTCCAGTTTTTGGCTCTTATGAATAATGCTGTTATAAATATTTCTATATATAAACTTACACTTTCTTGGATAAAGACCTAGGAGTGAGATTTTCGGGTCATATTGGAAGTATAAATTTAACTTTTGGCTCTTAACTACTTGTTTTTATCCACAGGTAAGCAGATGGATAGATTCTGACTGTGTCTATACATAATTACTCTATCAGCATTTTATTATTAAGTACATATTCTGTTCCAAGCAGTGCCAGACACTAAGGACCCAGAGATGAATAATGCATTGTATATTAAGTAAATGCATGGATGCGTGGACATAAGCAGTGTATTTGTTTCCTAAGGCTGCCATAACAAAGTACTGCAAATTGAGTGGCTTAAAACAACAGTGTTCTCTCATGGTTCTGGAATCTGGGAGTCCAAAATTGAAGAGTCAGGAGTGCAATGCTCCGTCTTAGACGCTGAGCAAAATCCTCCTTGGTTTTCTTCCTAGCTTCTGCAGTAGCCAGCAACCCTTGGCTTTCCTTGGCTTGTAGTTGTAGTACTTCAATCTCTGCCTCCCTCCTCTCTTCCATAATCTTTTAAGAACATCAGTCATACAGGATTAGGGCCCCACCCCACTCCAATATCACCTCGTCTTAACTAATTACATTTGTAAAAACCCTATTTCCAATAAGGTCACAGGTTAGACTGTCAACTGTCCCCCTAAGTTTTAGGGGACACAATTCAAGCAAAAAAAACAGGGACAAAGATGTATTATGTGCTGACCATTGGCCACCCATTGTGCTAGGTGTGGAGGATTGAACGGTCAGCCAGTTAGGCAAAGCTCTGGGTCTCACAGACTCTCTAACTTAGTGGGCAAGAGAGACTTTAATACAATTATGATACAGAATCTGTTTATAAAAGTTGGTCCTTCTTAGAAGCAGCACAGGATGCTCTCGGAATGAAAATAAGGGGTTCTAACCTGGTCTAGGGCTTAGAGAAGGCTTCTCTGAAGAAGTAATATTCAAGATGAACTCAGACACACAGAGGAGGAAAAAAAAGCATACCAAGAAGAGGGATGAGCATATAAGAAAGATTAGAAGCTGGGGAGAGTATCATGTTCCAGGAATTCAGCACAAAAGTGTAAAGGAGGGCGCCTGGGTGGCTCAGTTGGTTAAGCGGCTGCCTTCGGCTCAGGTCATGATCCTGGAGTCCCAGGATCGAGTCCCGCATCGGGCTCCCTGCTCAGCAGGGAGTCTGCTTCTCCCTCGGACCCTCCCCCCTCTCATGCTCTCTCTCTATCTCATTCTCTCTCTCAAATAAATAAATAAAATCTTTAAAAAAAAAAAAAAAAGTGTAAAGGAACAGTCTCAGGAAATGCAGACAAGTTAGCAGGGGGTGGATTATGCAGAACTTTGTAGACCTGCCTTGAATTTTAGACCACACCTTAAGGGCAACATGAAGTCACTGAAAAGTTGTATTCCCGAGGCTGACATGATCAGAAATGCACTTACAAAGATCTCCCCAATCTGTGGAGAATAGATTAAATAGATAAAGTTCAAAGGACATAATTAGTATATTTAAATGTTTAAAACAAGATATGATGATTTGGGTCAGAGGGGCGTTAATGGAAATAGAAGGATGAGGCTCAGGGTGAGAAATACACTGGATGCTCCCTCAATAAGAATTAAATCCAGTATGAGGGTGAGGGACGAAGAGATATAATAAAAACAAACAAAAAAACACCTCTCACATTTTTAGCGCGAGCTGCTAGGTCAGTGTAAGAGCCTTTTAACTGACTTAAAGACCACCAGTGGATGTTTACATTCTGGGGTGTGAGATGTACCAGGAGTGCTACTTGTGACACACCAAGTTTTTGAATGTCTGGGAGACACTCAAATGATTGTATCAAACCAGTAGTTGGATATAAGACTCTAGAGCCAGAAGAAATGTCTGGGCTGGATACATACATTTCTGAGTCAACAGAACACAGGTGACAATTTAACTGAGAGAATGAATGAAATTATCTAAGCAAGGAAGATAGAATTAGAAGAGCTAAAGTTGAGCCCTAAGGAACTCCATCATTAAAAGGTCAGGCAGAGAGGAGGTTCTGGGAAAGGAGAAGGAAGGCAACTGGCATTTTTGCTGATAGTCAACTCCAGGATAGGGTTGGAGGTGCGGCTAATGGCAGACCTTGGGAAGCACACGGGACATCAAACACTAAAGGCAAAGCCTCAAGAAGCTCAGAACATACCGGCAAGTTGGTTAGCTTGGTTGAAGGATAGTATGTACGAACTGATGTAGGAAGAGGGAAACCTTGAAAGTTAGGTCGAGATTAAATCAAGGCAAACCTTGGCTCAAACATTTTGTTTTTCATCTAACTGGCATGTGTTGGGGAAAATCCATGTTAGAACAGAAAGTTAAATGGATTGCCCTGCAATCAATCTCTGGGGTGGGGGTGGGGGGGCGGCCAGGGCAGTGGGAGTTAATTCAGATTGCATCTCAAGAATGTACTTTTTTTCAATAGCGTAGAACTTGGTCCTACCATAGATACCCTTTTTAGAGCTGTATGTCCCCTACCTTCTTCCTATGCAAATGGGTGGTTTGTATTTACTCACAATGAAACCAAGAGTGAAATACGGTGGCTTTTTGCCTCTTAATTGAATCAAAATTTTCTTGAAAGGCAGTCTTGGGTAAAACCCAGTTAAGAAATCTTTTTTTAAAAAAAAACAAATGTTGCAATCAACCAGCGGTTTAATTTCCAGCACTAACATATGCTTTCTAATTCCCGAAGGTGTGCTTTTCCTATTCCACTGAGCCAGTGTAGGCCACCCTGGAAATCAGTCAAGAGCTGGAATTGACTCGGTACCCAGCACAGTGACCGGAGACATTAGCTACAGTGGCAACCTAATTGTAATGTAATTCCAGTAATATACGCAGTCAGCACTGAGCACAATTTAGGGTTCCCTGCCTAGAGTTTCAGGAAAGCCATGCTGTTATTGTAATGAACCCACTGCTTTGCTGCTCCAGTTTTAGTCCTTAGTTTTATTACTCAGGATGAGTTCCTCAGTTGTTTTTAAAACTTCTCCAACAGAAAGAAACGATAATGAGTCTGTGCACCACTATCACATTCCTTAGGAAGACTTCATAAATGTTAACTATTACTCGCTATCTCATATTCATTTCTAAGCTTCTGGACTGGATTACATAATTTAATCTGCTCAACAACTGTATGGGTACGCACTAGTGTTAACTTTCAAGTTGAAATCACTTGATCAAAGTCCCACAACTCATACACACTGATGAGTGGAGGTAGAAGGATTCTGACCCCAGAGCCTACATTATTGTTAATACCCCGTATTCTTTTTTTTTTTTTTTTTAATACCCTGTATTCTTACACTCACTAGAGGTTAATTTGCCTTCTCAATTAGAGTGTAAGTTACTTCAGGAGTTCTGCTTTTGCTAGGTGCTTTGTAGACTCACCAAATAATGTCTGTGTGGAGAAGAGAAAAAAAAGGAAGAAGAAAAAAAAGAGGAAGGAAGGAAGGGAGGGAGGAAGGCAGGCAGGCAGGCATTGCAACAAAAATGGGTGAGAAATCTTTATCAAAAAAGCATTTTTTGAAGCACCTGGCTGGCTCAGTCAGTAGAGCATGTGACTCTTGATCTTGGGGTTGTGAGTTCAAGCCCCATGTTGGGAATAGAGCTTACTTAAAAAAAAAAAAAAGAAAAAAATTTTTTTCCTTAAGATGAAAAGTAAAGCAAATCAAAACACAGATTGTGAGGTAAAGACATTTCATTCATTTGACCATGGATTTTAGGATTATTAGAAAAATAACTGCAATATTTCTTTTAAATGTCTGAGATTGTAAAAATACTGATTTAGACTAATTCTACCCTATTTACTTAGTGTGACAGGCTGTGTGGTGTGAAATACATAGGACATATTTGAATCTTGGTTCCACAGCTTCCTAGTGGATCTTGGATCCATGGATCTTCCATGAATTGTTTAAACAGCCTCAAATTCAACTTCTATAGAACAGATATGATATCATGTACTTTGTAAAGTTTTGGTGAGAACTCTCAACTAAGATAGATGACTTGGGCTTTTCACCCTACAGCAATCCCAGATAAACCCCTGTCCATCTTTGTTGATCTGGGGCCACATGGAATACCCTTCCCCAGCACGGCAAAGACTGGAGATTACTATTTCCTCATCGTGATGCATCTGGAAAGCAAACCCCATAACAACACAGAGAAGTAGATGTTCTGATCCCTATTTTATAGATGTGGAAACTGAGACACATGTTCACACAGAAGACTCAGAGTCTAAAACAGAAACACAAATGATGGTGAATATTTATCATGCACTTGTGTTATGTAGAGTCTTTTCATCCTTTCATAGAATCTAACTTATGGGGTGTCTGTAAGTATTTGATGATTTTTCTCATTTTATAACAGTGAAGATTTAGTACCACAGAAGTTAATAAACTTGCTCGGGGAGAAGCTAGCAAGAAGTAAAGCAGGGATTGAGCCAAGGCTTTTTACTATATATCCCAAACTCTTGTCCAGTGTGCAATGTCCTCTCTCAGACCCACATGTGACCACTGGCTTAAGAAAATTGGTGATGGGGCGCCTGGGTGGCTCAGTCGGTTAAGCATCTGCCTTTGGCTCAGGTCATGATCCCGGGATGACCAGAGATGTAGACAAACATCTGTGAAAAACATGAAATAAAATTCCAAATGTGTCCCTGTCACCAATTTTCTTTCCTTCTTTTTTTTGGGGTCCTGGGATGGAGCCCCACATCGGGCTCCCTGCTCAGCAGGAAGCCTGCTTCTCCCTCTCCTTCTGCCCCTCCCCAGCTTGTGCTCTCTCCTCTCTTGCAAATAAATAAATAAAATCTTTTAAAAAAAGAAGGAAAGAAAATTGGTGACAGGGACACATTTGGAATTTTATTTCATGTTTTTCACAGATGTTTGTCTACATCTCTGGTCATCCCTAAGTCTATAAATATAGGGCATTAATTAGTAAATAATACTAGTTACCTATTGTTACCTATCAAATTATCTCAAAACACAGAAGCTTAAAACAAAATAATCATCTATCATCTCATAGTTTTTGTAGGTTGGGAATTTGGAAGTGGTTTAAAGAGTACTTCTGGCTCAGGGTCCCACATGAGGTTGTAGGCAGGATGTTGGCTGGAGCCTCAGTCCTCTGAATGCTTGTCTAGGTCTGGAGGATTTGCTTTCAAGGTAGTTCACTCTCGTGGATGACAAGTTGGTGATGGGTGTGGCAAGTAGCTTCAGTTTCTCCCTCAGTTTAACTCACAGATTAAAAAAAAAAAGACAATATGAAGTAAACTGTGTTACTAATACCTATCTCATCAAATAGGGAGATCAAATAAACAGAAGTACTCCAACATGGTAGCCGGTTTCACTATTGCTTACTTAGCACCCTACAGGAAACATAGGGCTTCTATTCATAAGATCTCAGCTAAGCCTCCCAGGACTCCTGTGTAGTGGAGAGCAAGCGTCTTTAGGCCCATGTTAGAGATAAGACTAATGAACTTGAGGAAGAGAAGCAACTTTGATCTAGTGCGCACATTTTGACAGAGGTTCCCAGTCTCCAAAGCTATGCGTGTCTCCATGATTTGGTAGATGTTTAGGTCTTTTATTTAAAGACATCATTCTCCCTCTAAAAGCCTATGTGGTATTACAAACTAAACCCAGGGACTTCTCTGGTGCCCTGTCCCCCACGCACACAGCTCCTCCTCCAGGATGGACCCCAAAGGGCTCCAGTCCATTGTTAAGGGGCTCCTGGACCCAGCTGGAAACCATCTCACTCCATCATGCTCAAGAAAACTGCTCTGGCAGGAGCCCCGTCAACCTACAGCACAATCTAAAGGAACCCAGCAGCTCAGAATGAAAAACACAATCACTTCCATCCATCACTAGAGAAAGGCAGGAAAACGACTGGATGGGTGTCCTGAGCACCTTGGTTCCCACCAACTTGTTATATTTGATGTTATTACTAAGGGAAGACGGAGGGAGTAAATGCCCTACTGTGTATAATATCAATGGCATGAGTCTTGATAGATAAATGTAACTTTTATGAAGTTTATAGATTAGCCATCAGAGAAAGTCTACACTGTGTTTGCAGAAAGGTTTTCGATGCCACCCTGGCCAGCAGGGCACCGAGATAAGTAAAGTGAACACCTGTGCTCAGGGGAAGAGCCGCGGTTGATCTTTAATGCTTGGGTCAGAGGAGACCTTCAGTTCAAAGGATGAAGAATGAGGTTCTATAGCATTTATGGTTTCCCTTCACCAGGTACTTTCTACCTGTTATTGCTGGCAAGGCCTTCATTGATCTTTTCCTCCAGCTGTTATTTATTCTCTCCTTTTAGCCTCAGAGAAGGAGGAAGATGAAGGGACCAGGTGCTTTGTCATTTTCCAATACATCTGAACAGTGTAGCGCTTTCTAAATCAGAAAACCAATAGTTATTTTCTTCAGTGCTGCCCACTACATTTTGCTACCCTTGGGAATCTAAGGGCTGCCCCTTGGGGAATGAGATTGGGCAGTCTTGGAACCGGGAAAGCGTTTGATGTTTCTTTTTTTTGTTTGTTTTCTTTCACTTCCTATGGTGTCTGTGTTCTCAAGCAACAGTGAGCTGCTTGCAGCTCCCCCAAATGTCCCTTCACCTGCACGGTAATTCCCCACTTTCCAGGCATGTTGCTCTCCCTTCTTTCTCTGATCAATGTCTTCAGTCACAGGGAGGGACATCCTTGTAGCAGAACAGTGAGAGCAGAAATACCTCTGGTCTTAGGAAGGCCCATGTCCTAATGCAGTTGTATCTCTTTTCAGATGTGTGACCTGGTAGCAGGTTCATAACCGTCCTGTGCCTCAGTATCTCGCCCCCCCCCCAAGCCATAAAATAGCAAAGCAGTGCTCATTTCCTAAGATTGCTGTGAGAGATAAGATAGTGCAGGTAATGAACTTGGTGCAAGGTAAGCACTCAGTAATTCAGTCAAGAGTAATAATTATTGAATGTTATTTAAGTATAATTAATAACAATAATAACAACTCAAAGCTTATATTTTGCCCCCAGTATACCTCCCCCGGTTCTACAACAACCTTATTTAGATAGCTTTCTCTGGGCCCACCTGGTAGCCTCTGCTTGCCTTCATCATAGAATTGCAATGGTCAGTTTTTACATCTCTCTTTTCCTTTCGATCATCAATATCCAGAAGCAAGGCTTATGCTTATGCTGACTTCTAAGCTCCCAACATAGCACCTGCAACAGGGTGAGTGCTCAAAAAATAATAAGTGACGTTTTCTTTGCTTTCCTTCTTTGCTTTCTTTGAACACATCAATCATTTCAGCAAGCATTTCATAACTGGCCTGTGCTTCAAGCACAGAGATGCTGCAGATGCAGGTGTGGATTAGACATGGACTCAAGAATTTACTGTCTGGAGGAGGAAATGTATTTATCAGTGGATAGCTTCAATGCAACATAGTGATTCCGGGATGGAGTGATGCCCAGGGAACTAAGGGCATGTAAAGAGAACTTTATTGCAGGTGACAGTGAGGAGGTCGAAGGAAAGGATTATAGAGGCCACCCGGCGGAGGTGATACCCAAATGGCATGTTGGAAGTTGAGCAGCTGTTTAGGCCAGAAAAGAGAACAGGGAAGGGGCTGAGTCTTACAATCAGAAAGAATGGCCTATGCAAAGGAACTTTAAGTACAAAATGGCATGGTGAACCTAGGGCATGTTTCACAGTTAAACATCTTCCAATCGTCAATATCAAGGCAGTGGTAGGAGATGAGCAGATGCCAGATCAGGAAATTCTTGAGTGTCGTGATAGGAAAATGCCAAAAGCCTAGGAAGTACAATGAGGTAACATTTTTAAACAAGTCAGCCCACGGTCTTGACCAACTATTTAATGTAAGAGGATGACCTATATATATTAAAATCCTCCCCCTCAGGTGGCACAGAGAGCATTCAGCCAGGAGAGCAATTGAAGTGTTGGTATTCAAAGTGTAGTTCCCATCATGAAATACCTTACAGGTTGGAGCCACAAAGCAGAGGAAATAACAAAGTGTGTGGATAGCAAATTGCCTCAGTAGGCAGAGTAAATGGAGCATGAAGTTGGAATTGTTGCTAACTTGTCACAAAGTACATGGCTAGGAAGAAAACTTACCTACAGTGAGGTTACAGGAGAATGTCAACACATAGTAATGAAAATGGAATGAGCAGGGTCAAATCCAGCATCCCCACGAACCCATAATTAAGGAAGTGCGAACTACACAGTCCTCCTTGTTTAATGTGTGCTATTCATTTATAATTAGAGACACGAACTGAATCCTCAGATCTAATTGTTATGATGGATATACCCAGAGTAAGACTTTCTTCCATGTTTTCTCTTCCTAAAGTATCTATTACGGGCCTATTAATGAGGATTAAATGGGCAGTTTTAAATTCATTGTTTCTCTGCTGGAAACGGCATACTTAGTTTTTGAACTCTGTTCAGTAGCATTAATAAATATTTATTCATCTTGAAGACATTTCCTAAGTAATACTCTGATACCAAAAGATCTTGGGAAGAATATACGCAAAATTAGAGTCACAGAGTACACCTGATTTGCAGCTCGCTATTTTGACCAGTTCAAAATTCAAACTAACATATGGTAACTATGAGATGCCAGATAATGTGTACATTTTTACTTTATCTCAATTGATTATTGCAGTAAAGTTATGACTTATATCTTGTTATCCCCAAGAATCCAGAGATGCAGAGAAGTTCAGCAACTGGCTGGTGCCACAAGGCTAGTCAGAGGTGGACATGTGATTTGAATTTAGGTTTGTTTGATTCCCAAAACTGTGCTTTCCCCATCTATAGTGTTTAATGTCCCTGCGGCAGACCCAGGAGGCCCATGGGGACAAGATAAAGACACGGAAAGAGTCCCCCTCTGAGAAGAGCTATGCCAAGAACATATCTCCCACCAGCGCAGCTCTGAGACCACGCTCAGTTACTATGCCAGTCTTAACGTAAACCAGCCTCCCTGTTGGGAACCATGGGGCCACCGTACCCATCATCATCTCTCACATAGACCTCAGCATCTGCACAGAAGTACGTGCCCTGTGCTCACTTTTACTTTCCCACCCCCTCCATTTTCTCCACAGAAGCCACAGTGAACGCCTTAAGATGTACAATGAATCATGCCAAACATCCCTCATCGCCTTTACTATTTTTTCTAAATTTTATTTTATTTTTATTTTTTAAATTAAATTAAATTTATTTTTTAATTTAAATTTTAGGTTGGTAACATGCATATAATGGAATTGATAGGGCTTCCCAATCAGACTATATAAATCCATGTAGCTGGGACCTTTCTATCATGTTTGCCATGACCTCTCAGGTCTATCAGAGAACCTGGCAGGGATCTGTGAATGAATACACGAATGAATTTTAAAAATCAGAAATCTATACCTAGAAAAAGTTGCAGCCAGAGACAAAATTCTTAGGAATCAGATCTTAGTTGAATCATCTCTGGTGCCAGTTAGCCTTGTGCACGTGGGGATACCAGTATTTATGAATGTATTTCATTCTGCAAATATTAATTGAATGACAACTTTTCCAAGGTACTGGGCCAAACAGTAAGGATATAATAATGAGCAAGAGAGATGCAGCTCTGGACTCACGGTATTTACCTGGTGAGGGTTTCAGGTTCTCTCTTCTTTGCTCTGAATGGAAATTTTTATTGAGAAAACTGTCGATACACATGCAGTTGTAAAAAAATAAAAAATAAAAAAATAGAGATCCTGTGTACACTCCACCTAGTTTCTCTCAACAGTAACAATCACAACTGATACTGGGTTGCAGTTTTTAAACAAATAATTACAAGTGCAAGGAGCATTAAGAAAGGGGAGGTTCAGAAATTGGAAGAACCCCCAAATAGCAAGAACAGAGAGAATAAAGTGGAGAGAGACAAAGTAACGAGTCTGGAGAGTGAGATGCATGCCAGTTCATGGGGGATCTTGTAACCATGAAAAGGGTTCGGGACTCTATCCAATACGCAATGGACAGCCGCTATGGATTTTAAACAAGGAAGAGAGATAAATGCAGAAGGGTGAGCATGGTAGGACTTCAAGAACCGCATAGTACAACTCCCCACTTCCAATTTCAAAAAATAATGATCTCTTTATCTGTTTCATAGAATACGGATCTCTTTATCTGTGGAGGAGGACCTGCCCAACAGAGAAAAGGAAGCTCTGATGATCGAGCTTCAACCTACTTTACCTTCAGCAGCATGTCGAGTACATTTTCAGTTATTTCCTATCACTGACTAAGGCTTGAGCCCAGTCCCCTCATGCATATAAAAGAAATGCTGCTTCCTCTCCTAGGATAGAATACAGGAATGCCATTTTAGGACATTCTCTTGAAAAGGGGTAAGGGGTCAGGGTGAAATGGACTTTCCTGAACATTCAGTATAAATGGGGTCATACACTGTGTATGTTCTTTTGTGTCTGGCTTCTTCCACACAATATGCTTTTGCTCCCCGACCTCTGTCTTTGGTAGAAAGTTGTGAGAAAGAGGAATCTAAAAATTAAACTCTTCAGAAGAAGAAAATATGACTATTATGTGCTTTCAATATTTTATTTAAACTATCCCTTGGGAGTATTCATTGGAAATCAAAAAGAATGACATACTGATACATGCCACAACATGGATGAACCTCAAAAGCATGTTGTGTGCAAGAAGCCAGAATGTTCAAGAAAGGCAAATCTACAGAGATAGAAAGTAAATTAGTGGTTTCTTAGGGACTGGGAGTGGGAAAGAGGACTTACCATAAACTGGAATGAGGGATCTTATTGGGATGATTAAAATCTAAAAGTAGATTATGGTGGTTAAATAAGTCAGTACATACACTTAAAGTCATTGCTGTACCCTTATAATTAGCAAACTTTGTAAGTAAAGTATACCTCGATAAATTTGTTAAAAATTGGAAATTTATCTAATGTAAAAAGAATAGAGAATAGAAAGGGGATTCAAAGGTACAAACTTCTAGTTATAAAAGAAGTAAGTCATGGGGTGTAATATACAGCACAGAGAATAGTTAACAATATTTTAACAACTATGATGACAGATAGTACCTAGATTTATCATGGTGATCACCTGGTAACATATAGAAATGTTGAAACACTAGGTTATACACCTGAAACTTATATAATACTGTATGTCAATTATATTTCAATAAAAAGAAAGAATAAAAAGAAAGTCAAGAAGTACCTTTTTGATGAGATATAAAGAATCATTTGTTCTGGGACACCTGGGTGGTGCAGTCAGCTGAGCATCCGACCCTTGGTTTTTGCTCAGGCCATCATCTCAGGGTTGTGAGATCAAGCCCCGCATCGGGCTCCATGATGCAGAGTCAGCTTGGGATTCTCTCCCTCTCTCTCTGCATTTTTCCTATGTGAAATAATTTGTGCCTATTGTCCTATAGGACATGGCTACCTTGTCTGAACTGCTTTTCTTGGGCAATTTCCAGAACATAGATTTTTCTGTTGTTTGTCCATTGACTTTTTAATTCTTAAGTTCTTGACAATGAGGAGTCAATATGTGCTTAAGGTTTAAAAATACCAGACAAGACAAACAGAACTTTTGTGCTTGCTGAGTTTGAGTGAAATCTGATAAGATGTGGGACGTGGTTAACGCTGTTGCCACAAAGATAGATCTAAATGATTTTCACTGAAATTTCTCTCAGAAGTGCTGAGGGCAGATGCTGCATGGTCTGTGTTGTCATTTCCCAGGCACAGAAGAACAAGTGGGGCAAGGCATTATGGTAATACTGCTCGGTCCCCTAAAGAACCACAACAGCAACTCTACACTACAGAAAACAAGCCCTTTACAAAGAATATTCAGAATAAAATTAGGAAGAACAGTAGCATTCTATAAATCAGTGTTCTCCAAGTGGGATCCCCAGAGAAGGAGTAACAGCAACCCCTGGGAACACAGTAAAAATACGAATTCTTTGGCCATACCAGAGACTTGCAGAGTCAGAAACTCTGGGGTTTGGAGCCGGACATATGCATATTAAAAAGCCTCCTGGGTGATTGTGACCTGTGCTAAAGTTGGTAGAGCTACTGCTATAAACACGAGAGCACGGAGCGCGATGTGATTCATGATACCACACTAGCAATGCGAGCCACATTTTTAGATGATTATATTTAACTTCTCTGAGCCTCAACTTCTTTGTAAGTTAAATGGGGAAGATAGAACCCATGTTCATTTCCTATTGCTGTCATAACATATTATCACAGATTTAACAGTTTAGGTAACACAGATGTATTAATCTCGCAGTTTCCAGGGGTTGGACACTCAGGCACAGGATGGCTGAGCTGGAGTCTCTGCTTCGAATCTCACAGGGCCAAAATTAAGGTGTCTGCCATCTAGGCGCTTATCCGGAAGCTCTTAGGGAAAAATACATTCTAAGGTTCATGCAGGTTTTTGACAGAATTCAATTCCTTGTGATTGCTGGACTGAGGTCCTGGCCCACTCCATCGTTAAAACCAGCAACTGAGCATCAAATCATTCCCATGATTTGAATCTCTCTGGCTTCCCCTTCTTCCATCCTCTTCTGTAAAAAGCCAGAGTAAGTTCTCTGCTTTTGAGAGCTCATGTGATTATACTGGGGCCATCCTGGTCATCCAGAATAATCTCCCTATTTTCAGAGCCACTGGTTAGTAACCTTAATTGCATATACAACGTCTCTTTTCTCTATAAGATAACAAATTTACAGGCATGTTACGTCATCATATTCCCAGTGTAGAGTCTTCTTGGGGGCCATAATTTTGCCTACCACAGAACCCATCCTGTAGGTCCCAAAAGAACATCATACATCATGCAAGTATATAGTTCTACAACCATTCCTCCCTGAGCACAGGCTAATGTACGGATATGACTGGATAAAAGATAGTGCCATAACAAGGAATAAGATTTATTGTTGGAAGATTAATATCATAGGATTGGGCCATGGGTGAGCCCTTAAAAGGGTGAGCCTTTAAAAAGCTCAAAACTAGCTCTCTCAGATTTTAGAGTTAGATTTTCACAGGTCACTAAGGAGAGGTAATTTGGCCTGAAGATCTATGCTTTATACTCAATCTCACATAAAACTCAGTGATACCTAAAGAACAATTTTTTTGGCAGTGGAAATAATATACCCTGTAGTGTTCTTTTAAACACTTTTCAAACATATTTAATCAATGTGGTAAATACACATGGGTAAAGACAGTAAAAATTAAAGACAGAATGAACAACATTATAAAATATAAACTTTTCTGTCTTTTCCATCTACCATCTAGATCTATCATTCCCTAGGGGGAACCAATTTTAAGTTTTTAAAACTATTCCTTCTGGTTATTATTTGGAAGTTTCTTTTTAAACCCCCAAGTCAGAAACTTTCATCAGGTGGAGGCTAATTTCTTTTCTGGGATAACGGTAGAGCCATATGCCCCAAGTCCTTTTAAATTTCCTGTCAAACGATCTTCCTTCGGTCTCTGTCATTATTTTCCAACTGCTTTTAAACACATTTACAAAACATGGTACCTATGAAATGAAGAAATCTTTTAATTTGTTCCCCCAAATACAAAACCACAAAATTGTAAATTGCCTCCATGTTACATTGTAGGATGCATTCCTTGTGAAAGTTGCATGGAGACTGCAAAACTTTCAAAGTTGTGTACGTTTTATGAAGGATATGCAAAAATGTACAAATATGTACCCAGAAAAAAATGCATTCAACTTTGAGGCAAATATTAAAGAGGAACCTCAATAATCTTGAGGTTGTGTTATTTTCCTAACACTTTGCTTCAATATGCTCTTATTTGCGATCTGAGCATTCGCATTCCTCTTTTGACTGACACGATGAAAATGTTACCGTTTTAACAAACATTTATTGAACACTCCTGTATGTTTCAGTCTTTTCCAGGTATAAGGATATAGCCAAGAAGGAATCAGATAAAATCCTTGACTTTGTGGGGTTTACATTCAGCACCCAGAAATGTCATGGTATGGTAGGAAACAGACAAACAAACAAAAACCTTTTGGAATCTCCTGACTCTGACATGTTATCCAATTTGAAACCTGCCATCCATCATTGGGTTCCTACAGGCAAAGGAATTAATCTCTCTGAGTTTTTAATTCTCTGACTGGAAGGATCCTGGGACTATCTCCTTCTTTCAGGTAAAGCACCCCACAAATAGGAAATAAAATAATATTAAAGTAGGTCCTAGATTGTTTTATAAAGAATGAAAAATTTTTTAAGTAATCAAAGTAAAACCAAGTATGTCAAAAGCTGAAAAAATACGTACATATAAGGATTGCGAAAAACAGACTGACTTTAATATCAACTGACACCAATTGACCTTAAGGATATTAAAAGTCACCACTAAAGGCCTATGAGATGCCTACAGACCATCTCCTATATTGATAGGCATGGGTAGGGCAAAGGGATGTACCTACAAATCTGGTTTGGCCCGGATGTTGGTGGTACTTAAGGTAAACTGCATTTGGCAAGAAGGACTTTCTTCTTTCCACTCTATACACAAAAGGACTTTTTTTTTTTTTTTTTTGGTAATTTTATTTTAAGTAGGCTCCACGCCCAGTGCAGAGCCCAATGCCAGGCCCAAACTCACGACTTCGAGATCAACACCTGAGCTGAGATCAAGAGTCTGAATGGACTGAGCCACCCAATGCCCCAAAAACAGACCTTTTGAGGAGATGGTATAATTTGGAAATCCAAGTCTATTGTATTTGCCAACTCTTGGGTACTGTTGCTGTCTCTGTGCTAATCATTAAAGTCAATGAATCATATAGTTGTATGCTGCCCTTGTGTCAATTAGTGGGTATCTAGATATGGAAGAAACTCTGGACTGGAAAAGCCTTGCTCTTTCAGTGCTCTGCATAAATGAGCCTGGGATCAGAGCAGTCCTGACAGTCTGTTTTCTAGAATGCACTTTCCTTACTGATTGAATGCCTTATTTTATAGAAGAACAGAGAGGGAAAGTAACCTTCCCAAGGCCCCTCAGGAAGGCAGAAGCCTGGGATGTGATGCCAGGCAGACACAGTTTTCTGAGCTCTCCTATACAATGCCACCAAAAGAATAGAGAAAGATACATTTGCCATTTGCCAGGGATCAGCTTTTACTGCCGATGAGCCTTATTTCTCAGATGCATTAAAGTATTTATTTATTTTTTTAAAGATTTTATTTATTTATTTGACAGAGAGAGAGAGATCACAAATAGGCAGATAGGCAGGCAGAGGGAGAGGGAGAAGCAGGCTTCCCGCTGAGCAGGGAGCCCGATGCAGGGCTCGATCCCAGGACCCCGGGATCATGACCCGAGCCGAAGGCAGATGCTTAACGACTGAGCCACCCAGACGCCCCTGCATTAAAGTATTTATAATTGCAATGTTCACTATCAGTGCTTGTTTATTACTCCCACACTGATTATCCCCCCCAGAATACCTAGATACGCCAAGAGAGCAAATTTGAGGAGTGACCCAGTAAAATAAGGAACACACATTATTCGTGTTCCAGAAATTGTGAAGTGCAAATCCCTCATTTACTCTCTGTCCTCTTCTGAGCTTTTATTCAATATCAGAGTAGCGTCCCATCAGAGCTTGAGATCCATACTGATGATTGCATAGTTACGTTGCATGCTCTGCTGTTTCTTGATTATAATTGAGTCACTTACACAAATCTGAGTAAAGGCAGGAAATCAACCATTTGTGATGAATAATTCCTGCAAATTGGTTGTAAGACTACATTTTATAAATGCAGATTAGGTAAGAGTTCAGATTTTCAAGAAGAACCCTACAAGGTACGTATATTATGCGATCTCACTCATGACCTGAGCCGAAGGCAGTCGCTTAACCAACTGAGCCACCCAGGCGCCCGCGATCTCACTCAATAACACATTCATCGCATACAGTGAGGGTGCCCGGATGTCCCAGTATGTCCAGAACAGTCTTAGTTCATACCTGTTGCCCTGCTATGTTTCATATTTGTCCTAGTCCAAAATATCTGAGTTAGAAAGACAAATTACATGGTCATCCTGTACAAAGTACAAATAACATAGATAGCACTCAAAAGGTAGTGCAGCCTTTTAGAATTGGCTCAGGTCTTAAGAGCTAGGCACTCCTGAGTTTCATCTCCGTTTTGTAATCTTGATGAAGTTTTTTTTTTTTTAATTCTCTAGGATTCTGCTTCTTCATAACTAAAATGTACAAAAGCTAGCCCAGACTTCCACATTAAGATTGCTGTAAAGATTCATTAAATCCTGTGTGCGCCATGCCTGAAATATTATCTGGTATGTACGGTTTCCAGTAAAAGGAATATATAGGTACATAAACAAGGAAACCTGAGATCCCCTCTTTTGGCATTTGCCTATGAAAAGAAATTCCACTTACACTTCAGATAAACACAAGCCGCACACTCCACCCTTCTCCCCCAAAAAACATGCAATTTGTAATACTACTTAGTTTTATAAATAGAGAAGGATACATATATAAAAATAAATAATGGTAATGGTCAGGATATTTTTGGCCCAACCGCCCAAAGGAACCTGTTTCCTGGAAAGCTTTGCCTGCAAACTCTATCCCTTCATAATCGCAGCTCTGCTATTCATTTCCTTCTCCCTCTTTTTCTGTCTCCCCTTTCTATGAGCCTTGCAAGAGGCAAAGCATGACCGCTTCTCCACATGTCTATGCCAGACACCAGCGCACGATGGGCTGTTGCAATTAGAAAGGTCCCCAGCCCTCCGTGACAGCTTGAGCTGGTTGCCCCAGAGGACAGGATATGAGTTCTCAGGCCTGTAAGTTTCTCCTTTGATGATAAACAACACTCAGCTTCAATGAAGGGAGATTTGCAGAGATTGATGGAGCTTCGGAACCCACGTCAGCCCTTAGATGCTCCATCTCCCTCAGTAACTTCTTGCTCCTTTTCTCCTGAGAAGCCAGTAGCTTGTTCCCGTTTTTCATCTGGATTCAACCTTTCAAATACTGACTGCGATACTACTAATTGTATTCAAGCTTGTTTACAGTCTGAAGATCTACATATGGAGGTAAGTATCAAAATACCCATGCTGCTTTTTCTTTTAATTTAAGCACAAAATGCCAATTGAAAGATACTTCAATGATAGGCATTTTATAATCTTCCATAAATACTTTATGTCAATAAATATGTATTTCTGGAGCATGAGCCTAATGTAATTTTTTCTGTATATACTTTGAAGAGTCTCCTAATTGACTTCAACTAGTATTTATACAAAAAGTTGTGGGTTTTTTTTTTTTTTTTTTTTGAGAGAGCGCGCACATGCACAAACAGGGGTGAGAAGCCAAGGGAGAGGAAGAGAGAGAATCTTAAACAGACTCCATGCCCAGCTCGGAGATCAACATAGGGCTCTATCTCACGACCCTGAGATCATGACCTGAGCTGAAATCAAGAGCCGGACACTTAACCGATTGAGCCACCCAGGCACCTCCAAAAAAGTTTTTTTATTTTTTTTAACTTTAAACAAACATATTAGTTACTATAATTTTCTGGGTTAATGTGTTTGGAAATAAAAGTAGTGAGGTAAGATTCTGACATTCCTTTTTAGATAAAACCAACCATCCTCCTAAAGATATGAAAATCCCCTTTGAAAGAAAGTGGGACAGACTATATGCACATATATATGTATATATAATTATATAAAATATATGTATTATCTATAATACAGTTGACCCTTGAACAACATGGGGATTAGAGGCACCGACCCCTCTACAGTCGGAAATCTGTGTATAATTTTTGATTCCCCAAAACTCTATGAAGAGCTTATTGTTGACCAGTAGCCTTACCAATAACATATACAGTCAATTAACATATATTTTGTATATGTATATATTCTGTATTCTTGTAATAAAGTAAGCTAGAAAAAAGAAAATGTTATTAAGAAAATCATAAGGAACGGATAATACATTTATAGTACTATGCTGTATTTATCAAAAACAAATTCACATATAAGTGGACCCATGCAGTTCAAATCCCTGTTGTTCAGGGGTTAACTGTGTATGATATATGTATGTGTACACACACACACACACACACACAGAATCCACAGAATTAACCATCACCCTTTCCAGCCCACAAATCATCCCATAATTGCCAATGCAATTTCCCCCTATTTTTGTAACCTATTCAAGCTATGCAGGAGGATACCAAATCCACATCACAAAATCTTTAGAAGTTGAGAGGAAGAAGAACAAAGTCTTCCAACCTGAGAGCAAAAGGTCTAACATGGCATACAAAAAGCTGCAGAGGGTTTCAGGGGTAGACGAGGGCGACGTCGTCACACAGTCGTTCAGACAAAATAACTGACCCTGTCCTTGACTACTCTATTTATTTTCCCACAGTGCCGCAGCCAAACCATCATCAAATTTTGTCACTTCTCCTTGCAGAATATACGTTAAGACCTTGGTTAAAGTTGCCATCATTCCACGTTTCCTAAATTGCTTTCCTGCTTCTGTTCTTCAGCCCCTAGATGACTTTCAACAGGACACGCAGGGCGTTCCTTTCAAAATATGATGCTAAAAATGCTTGCAATAGCTCCCTATCTCACTCAGAGTGGAGGTCAACACCCTTACTGCATGGTAGGACTTCAACTAAGGTTGCCAGACTCAGCAAATAAAAATACAGAACACATAGTTAAAAATACAGAACACTTATACCGAACTTGAGCAAAACGTGCCTTCTTGCTGTTCCTTTATGTCTATGGTACTCCGTGAGTATGTACTGCCTGAGATGAAGGAGGCTGTCGGTGAACAGGTTTGGGCTGAGGGACTACTCAAGTTATCTCCTTATCAGAAAGGCCCTTCCTACCTAGCCCTTATCATAGTACTTATCACCACCTGAAAGACGATAATATAAAGTATTGTAACGTCCCCTTCCATTAGAATATGTGGCTCCCATAAGGCAGAGAATTTGATTTCTTACCACCACGCCAATAATACCTAGAATACTGTCTCCTACAGAGTAGGTACCTAATAACTGATTTGGTGAACACATGTTTTTCAAGAGACTCAAGTATAAACAATGGACGTATTAAAAGTTTCAGGGCATTGTTCAGTGCTTGGAAGTAGCAGAACCACGATCAGAAGCCATTAAATCCAGCCTCTTGACCGCTATTCAATTTTTGTTGTTATGTTTTAAGTGGGAAATAGAGGTCTCTTCCCTGTCCTTTCTAGATCTTTGTTCCTTGTCTATTACTCATGGGAAAACATTCTTTCTCTGGGATAAACAATTCATAAACTGAATTTTTCTTACTTCTTGTTACATGATGCTGCTTAGAGTCCTCTATTTTCTGATACTTCAAATGGATCAGAAAACAAGGAAATGGTGTTGATGGCTCTTGTGTTTAGGGTAACAGTGACAGCCAAAATCCAATCATAATGATTTTTACCATCTAACTCAATAACCATTCTCATACATACTCTACTACCACCAGCCTGCCAGAAACTCATCAGAATGGGAATGAGAAGAAGAGAAGGAAAAAAAATTAGTATAATTCCATAATCACAATTCCAGCAAGTATGTTGTTCCAAAGTAAGCTTTAATTTACTTTGAAATTAAATATTATTTCAAAATATTCTAGCATGAAACTAGAAGCTAAATTTTTCATTTATCAAACGAAGAAACGTAATTTAATATATTTGTGCTTTATCTATAAAACAGAATATTACAATCAGTTAACTATTTCTCTGTACACTCACCCCATAAAGGAGCTTAACTGATCTTAAGGAAGCCTTTTCTATCTTTCTACATTTCCCTGAGAGAGAAGGAATGTTGAGTTCTCCTTAGAGATTTGAATGTGCTAATACATCATGCTCTTTTATTTTAAATTGAAGCACACTTGATACACACAATTATGTAACACACAATTATTAGGTGTACAACATAGTGAGCTGACATTTATATACATTATGAAATGCTCGCCCTAAGCTTCCTACTCTCTATCCATAGCCACAGTCATTGGAGGACTATGATTCAAGCAAATAATATACAAACAATGCTCCCAGGGAACTAAAATCAAATAGATCAAAAACCCATCCTGATTGCAGCTGGAAGAAAAATAGATTTTTGTTACAAATGTTGACTGATTGATGATTGATTGATTGATTTGCAAGAGGCTGTGCCTGTACGGAGTAAGCTTAATGAGAGAAGCAAGGGAATATAGTTAGGTGTGGATGGACCTATCACATACAATTGTTTTAAGTAGTATAAAGGTAATATACATAAAGCATTTTGCATACTGCTTGACATGTATCTCACACTTGATAATTTATACAGTAGTTATTCTTAATGTCCTACTCTATCATTACATTTCTGCAGTACAAAGTATTCAGATACCGGCTCCAATTCTTGTGAAGGCTCAAGGTCTTATTATATATAAGTGCTCACTGGGATCCCATTCCCACTCAACTTCAGCTTCCGGCCTCAACCATTTGTGCTTTGTATAAAAGCCGTATTTTATTTTGGGAGGTAATATGCATGGGACCCCCAGGGTTTCTTAGCAGAGCCTGTACCACCTCTAGTTTACCAGCACAGACAATTATGTGATATATTTTGTCATTTAAAAAGCTCTCACCTAGTAAATTCAGTCTTTGAGAAACAGAATGATTAGAGTCTTGAGCTCAAACAGTGGGAAATGCTACCATATTACCAGACTTTCAATTTGGCTTGATAAAAGTACGTAAGATTTTTAATCTAACATAATGGGCTTCAGACATAGCAGGGAATCCCAGACATCAGAAATCACATAGTAATGAGGTACTCACTCCCAAAAGGTAAGGGGAAAAAAATTAAACTATGATTCTGAAAGTGAAGTTGAACAGACGAATATATGTGAGAATCCCAGCCAGTCTGGCTAGTTCTGACAGAACATTTTTTTATACCTTTACTTAAAAACCAAAGGATTGTGTAAAGTGTCTTCAAGATGAATAGGCTATTGGACATTGTATTAGAATAGTATCAACTTTGTTCACAATTCCAATATTAATATTATTAATATTATTTTATAACATAAAAAATGATTTTTCAAAAAACATGTGTTTTTTGAAACAAAAAACATGTTGGGATATTTGAGGTCAGGAGACCATACTGTTCATCTTTACATCTGCAATGACAAGCTCAAATCTCTTCCAGTTGCCATCCAGGTCCATATGCTACTTTGTCCCCTTTAATCTTCTGCCCCGGGTAGCTGATCTTCATAAACCATATCAACAGTTCTCCTTGCTCTTTGTATCCTATTAAATTTGGTTAATGAGGATCTCTACTAGGGACCAAAGGATAGAATAAGATTGTAAGGTCAGGATATTTATTCCCAGTATTTCCCCTATGAGATCATCTTGAGCTGGCTGTGTCCCAGGTCAACTGAGATTACTGCTTTCAGAGGGGCATCCTATACACCAGTATTTTTCAAACTTTAATGTGCCTACAAATCACCTTGGGAGATTATGAAAATGCAGTTTTAATTCTTAGGTCTAGGATTGGAGTGGAGCTTTTCCCTTTCTATTTAGCTTCAAGGTGATGCAAATATTGCAATTCTGTGAACCACATATTGACTAGCAAGATCTTCTATGATTGTCTCTTTCTGCTTTCTGATCTTGCCACATCACTTCTGGCTCAGGGATGGAAACATCACAGGTGCTACTAACCTGAGGATTTTGTACTATCCCTTGTTGTCTCCTACCTCATAATCTGACACTTTTAAATATTCTCTTTGGATATAAACACACCCTTCTTCAATTATCTGGCAGACACCTTCTGACACATTTGTGCTTAACACATAGTAAGAATTCAATCAATGTTCACAACATCAATCTCTGAATAATTCTATTAGATTGTGAAGGTGGAGGTTTTCTCCATATATTTTGCCACATAATGAATGCATCAAATACTCCATAATATATATGTTGAAGACACGAAGGAATAACTTGATTTTTAATAGTTGAGAGATCAGTGGAGACTTTAAAACTAAGTAACATCTCTCATTTGATAATGATATTCAAAATAATGGTAACAAAAATGGATGCCAAGGTAAAGGAGCAGTTACATAATTGCAACTGCTTAATTTAGCGAGATTTTGACATTTCCCTAGGTATATGAACCAAATGGTAGCAAATCACACCAGCTGGCATCAGACCAGCAGTTTGGGAAACAATGTGATATTCCAGAGAGTAGTCATTATAAAACTTCTACACCATATTCAAAAATAGCTGAACTGTAACATACGCTATCTAAGGAATTTTTTTTTCCTTCAGAGCATGTATTTAATTAACATTAACATTTATGAAGTTTGGAAATGTTAGACACCTTCAAAAGTGGATGTATTTATCAAGAAAGCATAGGTCTCTAAATTAGTCTCATGTTCTAGCAAATGTCCACCAATGACTTGGGTTTGAAAAATTAGAATGGAAAGAGAGCTGAATTTATTCAGCAAGTATACTGAAATTTTACCTATTACCTCCCAGGCTCTGGAACAGATTCTGTGTCTGAGTTGAATTTCATATGGTTGCCTATGAGAAAAGGGTCAGCTAATCAGAATCTGAGCCCCATTTTCATCACAGAAGAACTAAGTGACACTGGGAAACCACTTTAACTTGCTGGAAGTACTTTAAAAAGCTAATGTATGTGAAAATACCTTAAAGTGTGAACTAAAACTGAGAATTTTTATAAATATATAATATGCATGAGATGTTTTATGAATATGGCAAGGAGGATTTTAATTAAAATAGCCATTTAAAGAAATTTTTATACTGTATATATCTTGATTTTTACTGACTCCTGCTTCCTGATTTCTTTCATAGAGACAAGGATAAATAAAGGAACCTATGGCTTTCTAATGTCATCTTCAGAATCTGTTTCATCCAATTTTTTAAATAGACTTTATTTTTTTGAGTAATTTTAGGTTCACTGCAAAATCGAGCACAGAGAACAGAGAGTTCCTATATGTCCCCTCCCACCCTACAGACACAGCCTTCCCCAATACCAACACCCCCCACTGGAATGGTACATTTGTTACAATCAATGAACCTGCATCGATAGGTTGATATGTCATCACTCAATGTTCATAGTGTACAAGAGGGTTCACTCTTGGTGGTGCACATTCTATGGGTTTTGACAAATACATAATGACATGTATCCACCTTTATAGTATCATACAGAATAGTTTCACTGCCCTAAAAATTGACTGTGCTCTGCCTATCTGTCCCTTCCTCCACCCTAACCTTTGACAACCACTGTTCTTTTTACTAACTTCATAGTTCTGCCTGTTCCAGAATGTCAGACAGTTGGAATCACACAGTATGTAGCCTTTTCAGATTGGCTTCTTTCACTTAGTCATATGAATTTAAGGCTCTACCATCTCTTTTCATGGTTTAATAGCGCATTTCTTTTTAGCTTTGAATGATAGTCCGTTGTCTGGATGTACCACAGTTTATTTATCCATTTGTCGACTGAAGAACATCTTGGTTGCTTCCGGTTTTAGCAATTATGAATAAAGTTGCTATAACCATCCACGTGCAGGTTTTTTTTTTTTTTTAAAGATTTTATTTATTTGACAGAGAGAGACACAGCGAGAGCAGGAACACAAGCAGGGGGAATGGGAGAGGGAGAAGCAGGCTTCCCGCCAAGCAGGGAGCCCAATGCAGGGCTCGATCCCAGGACCCTGGGATCATGACCCAAGCCAAAGGCAGATGCTGAACAACTGAGCCACCCAGGCGCCCCCATGTGTGGGTTTTTGTGTGACTGGAAGTTTTCACCTCCTTTGGGTAAATACCAAAGATTGAGATGGCTGGACTGCATAGCAGCAGTATGTTTAGTTTTGTAAGATGCTGCCAAATTGCCTCCTACAGTGGCTGTACGTTTTTGCATTCCCACTGGCAAGTAATGTGAGTTCTTTTGTTCCACATCCTCACTAGCATGTGGTGTTGTCAATGTTCTGACCATTCTGCTACATGGGTAGGGCGATCTCATTATTGTTTTAACCTGCATTTCCCTAATGACATATGATATGGAGCATCTTTTCACATGCTTATTTGTCACCTGTATACTTTTTTAGTGAGGTGTCTGTTCAGGATTTTGGTTCACATTTTAATCAGGTTGTTTGCTTTCTTAGTGTTGAGTTTTAAGAGTTCTTTGTATGTTTTGGATAACAGTTCTTTATCAAGGTTTTGTTTGGTTTTGTTTTGTTTTTTGCAAATAACTTCTCCCAGTCTGTGGATTGTCTTCTCATTCTCTTGACAGTCTTTTGCAGAGCAATTTTTAATTTTAATGAAGTCCAGCTTATCGATTATTTCCTCCATGAAACATGCCTTTGGTGTTGTATTTTAAAAGTCATGACCATAACCGAGGTCATCCAGGTTTCTTCCTATGTTTTCTTCTAGGAGTTTTATAGTTTTGGATCTTATATTTAGGTCTATGATCCATTCTGAACTAATTTTTGTGAATGAAGAAAGATCTGTGTCTACATTCATGCTTGTGCACATGGATGTCTGGTTATTCCAGAGTCATTTGTTATGCTTCAACCAATTTTAGAGCTACTATAAAAAAAAAATCTATCAAAAAACTTAGGCAGCAACTTGGTCTCAGACATATTTTCTTGGTGCACAGTGGAAGCAATACTTCTCCACCTCCAAGGAAAATAACATGATATTTAGAAACTAACATGTCATTCATTCTATTGAAGATAAATTAAGTACAAAGAGGGGATATCCAGCAGCACAAAATGAGTGAGAGTGGAGAGATCCCAGAATGATCCCTATGGGTCCTAGTACCTGACTACATCCATCCCACTTTAACTGTGGTTGCTGTGTTTGTAATCACACTTTTGTGAACTTGGTTCTCATAACAACTTCACTAAGGCAGATTGCTGTGGGAAATACCATGGAGACTCATTCATTCACTCTGGTGGCCTGATCAGCCTATTCCTCTGGGTACTAGTGTCTGCTCCTTATGGTTTGAGAGCCAACGAGCCAGAATCCCCACCAGGTGCAATGTAAGATGGGGCTTCAATATTAAGTACTCAAAATGTAGATTACTAAGGAGCAAGAAAAATTTATCAATGTGGTTTAAGGAAGAAACTAAGTATAATTATGAGTTAAAATGTTTGATATCATAAAGATGCGATGTCTTAGACCAGTTTCCCTAGACATAGAGCCTAAGAAGGGAGTTCTTATGAAAACCATTTATTGAATGTTCTTAGGAGAAACCTAAAAGAAAGTGAGGCAAGCAGTATGAAGCAGGGGTTAGAAGCTAAAAGAAATATATAGTATCAGCTGGAGTCTAGTCTCAGGCTGATTCAATGGCAAGCTCCGCGGTCTAAATGGCCCCATAGTTTTGAACTACCTGGAGATAGGAGACAGAGATTTTACACATTTTTGTACTTAATTACTGGATGCAAGCTTCCCCAGGGAGGGACACAGACTCTCAGGTACCTCCTTGTGAGGTGGTTCCTAAAAGCAATTCTCCAAAGAAGGTGCAGTTATGAGATGTCAATGGTGAACGCACTCAGCAGTTGGGGTCGGGGTATACTCACCCAGTCTAAGTGATCCTAGACAGGCACCAACAACATCTATGACAGAACAACCTTGTGCCACTAGATCCAGTTGCTTCTCCTCCTAAGTTGATTCCATCTAGGCACAGTTTCTCCATGATTCCGATTGGCTACAATTTTGGGAGAAACATAAAGGCGATACATTGATAGGACAGACTCCTCTGCTCCTACGGTGGTTCCAAAGCCATAACTGATACATTATCTCCATTTTCCACTGCCTTTCTACTTCCCCTCCCTCTTACCTAGCACTTCTACTGGTCTAGATGGCTTTCCAGGTGGAGTATTACACTCTCATCCCTAGGAGCCCAAGGTCCTGGTTACCATGCCCTTATCAGGCTATTGTTGCTGGCCTTGCCCATTTACAGTTAAATTGGAGCCTAGGCATATCAAGAGATGTATCAGTGGATCGCCTGGGTGCAAACATATCTTTCTCTGCCAGCATTACATTGCAGCATAATTGTTTAAAACACTGTAACTCCTTTCTTTGCCTGCTGGCCTGCTATCCCAAAGTGACCAGGTGGTAGACATGTCATTGAGTTGAATGGTACTCTGTGTGTTTTGTGATGAACAGTCACCATACGGGAACCTGGAAATCTAGACCACAGAGCCCACATTTGGGGAGTAGAAAGTCCTAATACCTCAAGTGATTGGTAGAAGTGATGGTGAGAGTGGTCCCACTTACTCTCAAATCTTGTTTTCCATACCAATTTTTCTAGCTGTTGAGGTATCTATCTCAATTTAAGGTATATACCCTATCCTGAAAGATGCAATACACTCAGTGAGTAACATCTCATGGTTGATGCCTTTGCTGCATGTTAGTGGCAGTTCTACTACCCCCCTCCAGGGCAGCAATCCTAGATGGTGTGGTTTGCAATAATTACAGTGGATCTCAAGGTCATGTGCCCAGGGCTATTCTTTTGTCTTAAAGTGGGTTCATTCCTTGTTCCAAAGCAACATTATGCAGTATCTCATATCAGTAGGTCAGAAACTCTCAAAGTCCTTGACCAGTGCTTAGGCACTGAGGTCAGGAAAGGGAAGCACATATGGAGAATGTGTCAATATCTGTCAGGATATCATTGCCCTTCCTAGGCAGAAGATGTCCAATGTTACCAACTTTCTAACAAGTGGCTGCCTGTTCTCTTTGAAGGATGATAGTGTATCAGGGGAACCGTATGGGTCCCTTTTGCTGACAGATTGAATATTAGGCACTAGTAGGAGCCAAACCAAATTTGATAAGAGGGAACCCATGCTATGAAGCCTATCTGAGGTATTCATTGGCCAAGGGCAGCTCTCTGCCACTAGGACTAATCCACTCACAAGCCCGCTGCATAAGCAGCGGGGTGGCCAAGGTCGGAGGCTGGCTGATATCAACCGTCTGAGTCATTCTATTTTCTTTACTGTCTTTCTTTCTGGTGGATGCTCTCTGTTAGGCATTAACTACACTACACTTTGTGTCAACTCCCTAAGGCCTATCCATATGCCTCCTCTCGTGACCTCCTTATCCCAATCTTTCAATCTTACTCTACAATGCCATGTAATAGGTTTGAGACATCCAGTGACCAGGTTCAGCGAAATGGAACAATGGAAACATATGAGAGAGTAGTTGAACCTTTCATACAAAACTGGAGAGGCAAAAGGATGGTTAAATCAGCCTGTGAAATTCTGGACACTGGCATTTTGTTTTAACTTCATTAAGAACAGGAACTTATCCAGATGTATAAACCTTCTGGCAGAATGGCATAGAACTGACTCAGTTCCGACTATCCTGCAGCTGGTACCGGACTGGAAGACAAGGAGACGAGTTTCGGGGGTGAGGGTGAACGTGGTGGCAAATGCACCACTTCTGACATAGATGGGAGGTCTGTAAAAATGGGAAGACGATGAATTTAGAGACACTAGGAAAGTTAAGTCTAGAATTTGGTGATTGATCAGGAAGTAAAGTTTGATTGGAGATTTTTTTTGGAAAGGTTCAGGGAGATTGGGCATTATCTGGTCTCTAAGGATAACAGGATAATTCTTTATTCAGCATGTTAAGAGCACTGAACAGAAAAATACAGATGGTATTCACACATGGTATTTAAAAGATCTTTCTTTCTAAAATTATCACACTATGTATATTCCCTAATATTATTCTTGATAATTGGTACAGTATTGTTGCTTTAGTTTTTGAAATGTGTTTTTTAGCTTCAAATATACTGAACCAAAGCTTCAGCTGCTTTAATTTTTTTCTCCCCTTCTGGAAGTTAATAATGCTCCTGAAAGAGCAATTAAACTAAAAAATAAAGCTTCATTTTGAAGAATAAGCAGCTTGCAACCTGGTTTAACGCTGAGACGGCACTAATAACATAGCACTTATGATCTAAGGGAGAAAATAAAAAGTCTTTATTATTTCCCCAAACACTGGAACAACCAGGGCCTAAAGACACACTATCACCATTGACTGCATTAGATAACGTGCATTTTTGTAAATGAAATGCTTACTTCTGAGCATTATATCCTCCACTTTAGTGATTTGGCTAAATAGTTAATTTGATCTCCAAACATCAAGAGTTCTAATGTCGTTTCAAGACTCAACAAGCCAAGTGAAAAGGTGAGAGGGAAGGAACAGTAAACTGAGCCAATGAGGCAGCTTCTACTTAGAGGTACATGATAGGGCAGGATGCTCATTTGATTTAACCCAAAGAAAATAATCTGTGCATTTTAAGATACGGCTATTTTAAGAAAGCCTTCTCCCTAATCCTTGCTCTGCTTTCCACAAGGACTGAGGATAAGGCGGGCAGTTATTCCAGCAAAATAAAAGTGAAACTTGGCTTTCAACTGAGGGATTTAAGCCTTGCTTCTCTATTAGCCTCAAGAAATTGGACTCGCTCTTGTTGGCATACTCTTGGTGGTTTTAGCAGAAAGAAAAGCCTTTCACAGCTCTTATGTCCCAGAAACATACACATTTTTGTTGAATTCGACCCTTGAAATTGGAAACTGCTATCCTAAAGAGAAAGCTCCATATATAAAGTAAAAGCCATATTAAACAAATGATTTATACTTAATAAAATGGCTAAAATGACTCCCCAGGTCTCAACAACAATGCTGATGGTAGCAAGAAGGGGTCACTCTGCTCAGCTTTTCTGATGGTGGTCAGTAGATGCTTGGGATGAGGGATGTATCTCTTGAAAGAAAGCAGTGTATCCTGAATTATCACACAGACCCTCATGCCATATGGCACTATACTGATTTTGAGCCCAGAGAAAAGTATGTAACACTTGTTTTCTTTCCAGAAAAAAGATTAAAGCTTGATGCTAATGGGCAAGAGGAAATCCACACCTTACACTGCTCTCACCCCAAATTTTTCCTTATTGGCTGTTAGGAAGCTTAGTTCCTTTGGAAGCCATTCGTAGTTCAGGTGCTTTCTAAATACTATCACTTCTCTCCCTAAATGAGTTTAGGTATGTTTTTATCCAAACAATTTTAATTTACTCAAATAACAAGTTTTTGGCTTTAACTTTCCCTGTAGGACAAGACTACTATGAGCTTTCATATCTATGAAAGAGCACTTATTTCACTTACGTTTTTGAAAGCGGCAACTTTTTACAAAGCTGTTGGAAGGGCTGGAAGAGCAAAATAACCTTTTTGGTATTTTTAAATTGATACAATTTATTAATTTATTGTCAATACAGGAACAATCAGTAAATCTCAAATGAAATATAATTACTGAGTGAAACATCGCTTACTATTTATTTAGTAGTATTTTTCTATGCTAGAGGATACTTTAATAAATTTCGACATTTCCCTAAGGATAGATTTTTAAAAAAATTCATATGGATTTTTTTTAATTAGGCTTTTTAAATTTTGAAATGTACAGTAACAACATACAAAACCAGGGTCCTTCATGTTTCCCTTTTAGACCCACATATATTTCCCTCCTGCCTCCCCCACCTCCTTTACCATTGTCAACTCCTAATCTCGTCTCTGTTTCCATAATTCTGTCATTTCAAAATGTTATATAAATGGAATCATGCAGTGTGCAATCTTTTGGGGCTGGCTTTTATTTTCACCCAGCATAATTCTTCAGAGATTCATTCAGGTTGTCCTCTGTATCCACTGGGTGCCATTTTTATCTCTTTGCCCAATTTCTAACTGGATTACTTATGTATTTATGGTTGTGTTTTGAGACTTTCTTATATATATGCCAGACACTAGTGCTTTGTTGGATATGTGGTTTACAAATATTTTATCCATTCCATAACTCATTTTTTCACCCTCTTTAAAGAAAGATCATGTTTAAAAGTTTTTAATTTTGATAAAGTCCAATTTATCATTTTTTCCCCTTTCATGGATTGTCCCTTTGGTGTTAAGTCTTAGAACTCTTTTTTTTCTTTTTTTTTATTGTTATGTTAAACCCCATACATTACATCATTAGTTTTAGATGTAGTGTTCCATGATTCATCGTTTGTGCACAACACCCAGTGCTCCATGCAGAACGTGCCCTCCCCAATACCCATCACCAGGCTAACCCATCCTCCCACACCCCTCCCCTCTAGAACCCTCAGTTTGTTTTTCAGAGTCCATCGTCTCTCATGGTTCATCTCCCCCTCCGATTTCCCCCCCTTCATTCTTCCCCTCCTGCTTTCTTCTTTTTTTTTTCTTAACATATATTGCATTATTTGTTTCAGAGGTACAGATCTGAGATTCAACAGTCTTGCACAATTCACAGCGCTTACCAGAGCACATACCCTCCCCAGTGTCTATCACCCAAGGTCTTAGAACTCTTTGCCAGATCCTAGATCCCCCAACTTTTTCTCTCAAATATGTTTAGTTTTATGATTTACATTAAGTTTATATTCATTTTGAGTTAATTTTTTGTGTAAGGTATGAGGTCAAAGTTCTTTCCTCCCTCCACATGGAAGTCCAGCTGCTCCAAAACCATTTTTTGAAAGATGATCTTTCCTCCACTGAATTGGTCTTGCCAAAAATCAGTTGGGCATATTTGTGTGGGTCTACTTCTGAGTTCTCTGTTTCTGTCCCACCACTCTATCTCTGCCAATACCACAGATTCTTGATTACAATAGCTATATAGTAAGTTTTGAAATCAGGTCAACCAGTTCTTTCCTTTTTATTTTTCTATTACAAAATTATTTTTGTTATTTTAGCTTCTCTTCTTTTCCATATAAATTTTAAAATAATCATGTCTATATTTACAAAAAAAAATCACTGATACTTTGAGAGGAATTATATTAAAGATATATATATCAACTTGGAGGAAGTAACATCTTCAATGTGTTGTCTTCCAATCCATGGACATGGTATTTCTCTCCCTTTGCTTAGATCTTTGATTTCTTTCAGCTTGGAAACTCAGGGCAGTAAAATGTGGCAACTGTAGGGCTGACTTCACTTGTTCCTGTCTTCCAAAGATCACTGTATGTCTTGCTTGTTTCAGGTGGGAGAATAAATTTGATCCCTGTTACTCCATTTTGGATAGAAGAGAAAGTCTCCAAAAATTTTAATTATCCATGTATACTCATTTTCAAGTTGTATGCAAATGAAAAAAAAAAAAAGCAAAATTTATTTTGAAGTGGGTGGGATAAATATTTCATGATGATAAATCCCAGATAGTAATGATTTTGAGCATTCTTTACTAGATTAGATTCCAATCCAGTCACATAAGTGCTGTTGAATTTTTATTATCTTTGTCTACAATGACTCTTGCACTTAGGAAGGATAGAGCTATTTTTTTCCCTTTTCTTTTCTCTTTCTTTTCAACCTAGGTGCCTGAATATTGAGTGCAGACAATAGACATTGTAATTGTTGTGGTCATGGTTATTATCATTTTTATGTAGAATTTATTGAGCACTTTCCTATGTCCTGGCAATAGGCTATATAGTAAATTACATGTGTTAATTAAATGTGAATCCTCACATTGACCATTTCATGTTGGTAAGCTATAGTGTCCATTACATAAATGGAGAAAGTGAAAACAAAGAGGTGAAGTATATCATTGGAATAAACACCCAGACAACTTGACTTCAGAGCCCGGGAAAGCCACTGTGAAAAAAACTGTATTAAAATAAAAGTTTTTTTAAAAATATAGGGCAGCTTTTGAGTATTGACATCTTTGCCAGGAAGACATTCTCACTAGTTATATTAGGCCATTTCATTACCCTGAAAACCAGTGACTATGCTTTTAAAGCAGAGTCTTTTACCAGATATTATCCCAAATGCCCTACTTGGACTTTCCTTAATTACATGAACACTACCCTAAACTTTTCAACCAAATTTGAACTAAATGCTGACAAAGGACTCTATGGGCTACAGGACTGTGTGTGGGTGTCCTCATTTCACACTCTTTGCCTTTTCCAGCAGATAAGCCCAGATAACAACAGACCATGACTTGGGCTCCTAGTCCTTTCCAAATCAATGGTTACCCTGAGAAATTCATTAACATTTCCAAAGCAAACCACAAAAATGCCAGTATCAAGGTCCGTATGTAAATGTATTTAGGACAAAGGCAGATCAGCAAGTAAGACCGAGAAACTCTGAAACAGTTTGATCCAGAACTGTTCACACGTGAATATGTAGCTTCCGAAAGAGTCCTCCTACCCCCAATCATGGATACACTACATTTACTAAGATAATTCCCCTGCACCCGGGGGCCCCTGGTGGACATTACTCAACACAGAGAAGTAGCAGTGGGTAGATTCAGCTCTTCTTAAAGAGGAGGGGTCACGAGGAAGGAAAGGTCCATTGTTAAAAGGGGCAGCAGTACTTTTTAATTTTACTTTTTATTTTTTGCATTTTGGGCTGCTCTTCTGATAAAACAGAGCTCTGATTTGCGGCCAGCATGTGAGTGCTACCATTGCTACAGTTTCAGGGTGCCTCTCACAGGATTCCCAATTCAAATTTTAAAAGAGCCTGTCACTGCAAAAAAGAAAAAGAAAAAGAATCTATCTGCCTGTCAGTCTATCAATCTATTTACCTCCCTCCCTATCTGTTGTGGTCTACAAGAAACGGGATTGATTGGGGATACTTAAGAGGTGGCAGGGAAGAAAACAATCTACTCACAGCTTCACCCCAAACCCCAAACGTATATCATATGCACTAATGAGGGAAGACAGAGCAATTGAAAGGAAGCTGCAGAAGCCCTCCTTTACCAAGACTAGTGACCTTTTTAGCATTCTCGAAGAATGATTATTCTCATTGTTTTAGCAAATCAAATATAAAACACTCTTTTTAACTGAGGCTTGCATTTAATCCCATCACTTGAATGATTATTGCCTATTTGAAAATATGTGCATGAGCATTACCAAATCACCTTGTTTTTTTCCCCCTCATTTCCTTATTTAGCTTGCAAGTAAATATATTCGGCTCAACATCTTTGGAAAACAAATATGCCTACAAGAGTTTTAAAACTGTGCTTTATTAAAATATAACACTTCTGAGCTGCAGAGGGAAAATTTTAGATGTTAAGGTTCTTATTGTTTCACAATTTTTCTATTGACAGATAATCAGCTTTTCTGATGAAGTGTTTTGTGGCATTGCTTAAACTTATAAATTCTACAATTCCTAGACACAGAGAAGATTTTTTTTTTAAAATCTTTGAAAAAGAATTTTTTTTTTTCTCAAAAGCAAAATCAAGTCATTGGACCTCCTATAACTAATGCATTACATTTAGTGTTCGGTTGATGCCAAAATGACAAAAACAAAATTTGTATTTTTAGGAGGCCTGTATGAGCAAACCATTTAGAGCCTACTTTCTCTTTCCTGCTTAGACAGATGATTTAAGCATAATATAGGTTTCTGGGTGCATAATGGGGTGAGTTGGTATTTGAATAAGTGCTCTACCTTCATTGGAAATATTAGAAAATACTACACAGTAAAGAGATTCTGAAGTTAACATGTGATTATGTCTAGGCAATTTATAACCAGTACAGCAGGGAAGAAATTGGTATTTTCATTTAACAGATGATATTTCAAACACTCTAGATGGCATATTATTTGTTAAAGAGAAAAAAGAAAAAGAGTGTAAATTGACTTATATTACAGATTATGCCTGTCTATATTTGCCATCTATACGGCATGATTTAAATTGACATGTCTTCTTTCATCTATGAAAGGACTTATTACCTTGTCCTTTCTAGACTCACTCTAAATTTTATTTATAGATAGTGAGGAGAATTTATAGGAGAGGCTGTAAGTACAATATGCAATTATTTTGAGAGCTATATCTATTACCAAGTGGGTGCTGGAGATGGTACTAATAAAGTTTCAGATTCTTTCCAACGACTTTTAAATAAAAATTGACATGTGCCTAATTAATCATGACAATGTTATTTACTCAGGTAGTTAGTATTTTTAAAGCACCCATAGAATGCATATTATGTGTGGAGAAAATGTGTTAATTTTATTTAAAATGGGGATGCCTGGCATGGAAAATAATTTTTCATATTCTCACAATGAACCAGCCCAAGCATGACCATAGATTCATGGAGAATAAGAAATGAAAAAGAATGGTTTCACTTACTCCAAGATTCCCCAAGCCTCTACAGGATAGACGTTTTTTAAAAGAAAAATTATATGCAATGATATACTTCAGAGTTTTGTTTTGTTTTGTTTTTTGTTCTTTTTTAAAAAGTTAGTTTGTTGTTAACTTCATTAGTATGAAGCTTTCTGGGAAAGATCTGTATTTAGTAATCAGGTATGGAATACCTAAAATATGGAAGACCTTGCAATGTGTAAAACTTTCATGTCAATGTTTTATTTAGTGTATTGACAAAAGTGGAGAAAAGAAAAACCATGTTGGGTTCCCAGGACCCACTTTGTTGTACTAAAACTCCCCAATAGGCCCAATTTGAAATATGACAGTATTTTTTTCTAATCTAGTACAATATTCTAAGTACTTACTTAACATTTACTTATTGGTAACTAGATAGTTCTTACTTCTATAATCTTTGATGTTATGATCTAATCCTTCTGAAAATTCCTGTATATCTAAATGTTTGCATTTAAAAGAGATATGAAAAAAATTAAACAAGAATACTTTGACTTTATGTGGTGTGAGACCAGTGCAGAAAACAATATTCTTATATTCTACATGGTCTTTTGTCAAGATTTCAACAATCCATGGGATAATTCAATTCTGAGTAGATTTCATATTAACACGGGCTCATTTTCCCCCATTTTGGTGGCTGATATTTAACATAGATAACTACTTTCTTGTCTGTGAGCTGAGTTCAACAAAATGAATTATGGAAAGGAATCTGATCACATAATTATATTTTTCTATGAAGAATTCTGGAAAACAGTAAGTTGATTTAAAAAATTGATGTATCTGTGTCTTTGTGGATCAATCTTTTAAAAAAAGAAAAAGACCCTGACTGAATTTAAATCATCAGTAAAAGAAACCAGAAAAATATGTCACCATGACATAAATGCAAATATATTATCAATTAGTTCAGATATAGTACTTGACATTTAAAGGTAATTTCTCCTAATTTAGACACATAGCATTCAGTTTTTTTTTAAGTTGGCTCACATAAGAAAACTAATATGTATTCAATTATATAGAATGAAGACAGTTTAGAATAAAGTCTTATAAGAAATCTAAAGTAAAATATAAACAGTGATTAACTCCATAGAAGGGTCCGAGAGTCAGGATGAAATGAAGGAGAGAGGTAGTATAATAAAAAAATTTTGATTTAAATGTTATACCCTTTGCAATGTGCTAAATATATACATATTTTATCAAGTATACTTTTTAAAATAAAATGTTTATATTAGAATTTTTATATATTTGATTTTCATAATGATAGATGAACTATTATGACTATTTGCAAATATATTTTTCCTTGAAGACCTCAAAACTGAACCAATTTTAAATGCATAATTGCATTCTGTCAATCACTTATAAAGGTTGAAGAGTGAAAATACTTGGCCAAACATCTTAAAAATATCCAAGTAATAGTTCTTTCTGCTCATTCTTTCTGTAATCTACCCAATTTTCAGGTCCTATTTGGATGTCTTTCACACACACAAAAAAATTATTTTCATTCTCACTTATCACGTAATATCCCCCAATTCGAACCTGAGGTCTTCAACTCTACCTGATGACTAAGAAGAATGTGAAGGAAGCAAAAAGATTTTTCATTCTGACTGATCTGGTGCACATCACTAGTCTTTTCATTTTCATGTGCAAATGTTGTTTCATCAAAGGTAGGAATAGTGCCCTAACGGCCTTTTCATCTCACACAAAGCTTGGGCATACTCTTGGTGTATGTTGAATAAATACATGTTTAATCATTGTGGCACTTATTTTTTTTTTTTAAACTCAGAGTCACCTGTTTTTATAGGGACTATTTTTTAAATTGAATTGATTATTTGTTTTAGGATCATGCAAAATGATCTTATTCTGGTTGCTTTTATAGACTTTTAACAGTCATTAGTTCTTCAGGCAGCAAGGAATTATTTTCCTCCCTGAAGACTGAAATTGAAGTAAACCCAGAGAAATCAGCTTTTCTGGCTACAGTTAGAGGTAATACACAGTATGATGTGAGAACACTGAACATTTTCACTAACACCTATTAACTCTCGAACTTTTTACCAATTCGCTTCACTTCTCTGCACTTAGTTTCCTCATCTACAAAACAGGATTTGTTATTTGACATACATTAAACTTCTTTTTTACAAGTTTCAGGTTTACAGAAAAATTGCAAAGACAGAGTTCAGTTTAGACTTTAAAACAAAATAAAAATGTTACCAGTGATAAAGAAGGACATTCTGTAATGACGAAAGGAAGATTCCACCAAGAACATATAATGATTATAAATGTACATGCACCTAACAAAAGAATCCATACATATGTTAATAAAAAAATCAACAGAGTTAAGGAAGAAATACACAATTAAGCAACAATAGTTGGAGAGTTAAATATCTCTGTTGTGGTCTCCCAAAGATGCAGGATGGAACATCACCTGTAAATTGGTATGGATATTAAGACTGATGACTCTACATATACACCAAGAGAGTATAAAATTGTTTGTTACTCACATAATGAGGTTGTCTAGGGAGCGCAAGAAGATCTTCCCCAAAAAGTCTAAAAATGGCTTGAGAGCAGAAAAAGGAGATTGGCTTGGAGTTTTTATGATGATTAAGGGGTAGAGCAGGGGTGAAGGCTCACATGCAAGATGTACACTACCTGTCAATGCCAAAGGAAGGAGATCCTGAGCTTTCTCATCAGCTTAGAGTGGAGGGAAGACAGAGGGAGAAAGCTTAAAAACTGTCACTAGTAGAACATCAAAAAATGAGTCAGCCTCTTTATTACAACCCCAACTAATAATGGATAGTAAAACCAGGTAGAAGATCAATAAGAAAACTGAAAATTTGAATCAATCATATGTGACAAATACATTATAAACACTCTACCCTGGAATAGTATAATACACATTCTTCTCAAGTGCACATGAAACAGTCTCTTGAACAGATCATACGTTAGACCATAAAAAAGTTCCATAAATTTAAAATTATTGAAATCAAAGTATATATTATGACCACAATGAAATGAAATTAGAAGTTTTTAGAAATGGGGGGAAAACTGTTTAGAATTTTGAGTCACTACATTGTACACCTGAAACTAATATGACACTGTGTGTTAACTAACTGGAATTAAAATAAAAACTTAATAAAATAAAATAAAATAAAATAAAATAGAGTAAATCATTGGCAACTCCAAAGAAACTGGGGGGTGGAGATATGATAAATATGCAGAAATTACACAACATACCCCTAAATAACCAATGGATCACAGAAAATATGATACAGAAAATTAGAAAATACTTTGAGATCAAAGAAAAAATGAACAACATATCAAAACTTATAGGATACAGTTAAAATGGTGCTTAGAAGAAAATTTTTACCTGTAAATGCCTATATTATGAAAAAAGTTTATCAAATTAAAAAAATTAACATTCCACCTGAAGAGAATAGGAAGAGAAAACAACATGAAAAAGTAAAAGAAAAAAAATTATAAACATCAGAGAGGGAATTAATGAAGAATAAAAAAATGAAACCATACAGAACATCAACATAAGAGATAGATGGTTCGTTGAAAAGGGCAGCCAAATTGAAAAGCCTTTATCTTGACAAACCAAGAAAAAGTGAGGGGAAACTCAAACAACTAAAATCAGAAAGTGGATATCACTACTGGCCTTATAAAAATAAAACAAGGACTATAAGAAATTACTGCAAACACCTGTGCCAACAGATTCAGTAACGTAGATGAAATGGACAAATTCCTGGAAACTACCAAAATTGGCTCAGGAATAAATTAAACATATAACTAGTAAAGATATTTAATTACCAATGTAAAAACTTTCCTCTCCAAAAATGCCCAGATCCAGATAATGGCTGCATTAGTAAAGTCTACTAAATATTTAAAGGTAAATTAGTACTATTTTTCACAAATTCTTTCAAAAAATAGAAAAGGAAAGAACATTTTGCAATTCACTCTGAGACCAGTATCAGCCTAATACTAAAACCTGACAAAAATATCACAACGACATAAAACTGTACTCCTAAATCTCTTATAAATATAGGTGCAAAATCCTCAAAAACTAGTAATTTAAATCCAGCAATGTTTAAAAGCAATATACATAATGATCTAGTGGTATTTCTGCTAGGAATGCAAGGTTGGTTTTAAACCCCCACACTCAATTAATGTAATACGTCATATCAATAGAATGAAGGACATTTTATGAAATCCAACACACTTTCAAGATAAAAACATTCATCAAACTAGGAATGAATGGAACTTCTTAAAACTGATAAGAAGCACTGAAGGAAAACTTGCATTCAACTTCATACCAAATCATGAAAGACTGAACATGTTCCTATAAAGATAAAAAAAACCCTCAAAGATGTCTGTTCTTATCATTTCTATTCCATGTTAGCTGGAGGTTCTAGCTAGGGCAATTAGACAATAAGAATAAATAAAACTCAGCCAGAATGGAAAGAAAGAAGCAACACCATCTCTTCCTGCAGATGACATAGTCTTGTTTATAGATAATTCTAAGGAATTCACAAAATATCTATAGAATAAAACATGGTCAGCAAAATTATAGGATACCAGATCAACATAGAAAAATGTATTATATTTCTATACACTGTAATGAATATACTAAAATTGAATGAATGTACTGAAAATGAAATTAAGAACTGGGGAGACTGGGTGGCTCAGTCAGTCAGTTGGGCATCCCTAATGAGAGTATGGAGCTCAGGTCATGATCTCTGGGTCTTGAGATCCAGCCTCCCCGTCAGGTTCTGCGCTTGGTGTGGAGTCTGCTTGTCCCTCTCCCTCCCCCAACTTGCTCTCGCTCTCTCTTTTTCTCTCTTTAGTAAATAAATAAATAAAATCTTTAAAAAAAGAATACAATTCCATTGGTAACACCATTAAAGAAATAAAACTTAGAAATAAATTTAACAAAAAAGTAAAAACTTTTGCTCTGAAAACTACAAAGCATTGTTGAAAGAGATTAAAGAAGATCTAAACAAATGGAAAAATGCCCTAATGGGAGTATGGAGCCTTTTCAAAAAATGGTGCTATGACAACTGGATATTTACATGCAAAGAAGTGAGGTTGGAACCCTGCCTCATACCATATACAAAAATTAACTCAAAATGGATCAGAGACTTAAATATAACAGCTAAAACTGTGAAACTGTTAGAAGAAAACAAAGCATAAATCTTCATTATCTTGGACTAGGAAATTTTTTTTCTTAGATATGACACCAAAAGCTCAAGTAACAAAAGAAAAAAACAGATAAGTTGGATTCACCAAGGGCAACCCTCTAGGGTCCCCTCCCTCCTTGAGAGCTTTGTAACTACCACTTTACTATCTATCATTCAATAAATCTTGCTTTGCTGTCCCACCCCCCCCAAAAAAAGTTGGATTCACTGAAATTAGAAATGTATGCATCAAAGGACAAAATGAAAAGACTGGATAGACACGGTATGGTCTGGAAGAATATATCTGCAAATTATTCAAATGATGAGAGAATGGTATCCAGATTATACATATAAAACTGTTTCAAATGAAAAATAAAAAGACAAATAACCCAATAAAAATGGGCAAAGAATCTGAATAGACATTTCTCTAAGGAAGAGATACAAACATGGCAATTAATGCACTTGAAACAATGTTCAATATCATTAGTTATTCAGGAATTGCAAGTCAATATCACAATGAGATACCACTTCATACTCACCAGAATGACTATAATACAAAAAACAAAGCATTGGTGAGGATGTGGGGAGATTGGAACTCTGAAACATTGCTGTTGGAATTGTAAAGTACTAAAACCACTTTGGAAAACAGTGTATCAGTTCCTCAATTCTACTACTATATACACCCCAAAATGACAACAGACAGCCAACAAAAACTTGTAGATGAATATTCACAGCAGCATTATTCATAATGGCTAAGAAATGGAAATAAACTAAGTGCCCATCAAATGGTGAATGGATAAACAAAATGTGATGTATTTATTCAATGGAATAGTATTCTGCCATAAATATGAATGAAGCGCTGATATATTCTATGACATGGATGAACCTTGAAAACACTATGCCAAATGAAAAGAACCCAGTCACAAAAGAACTGACAGTATATGATTCCATTTATATGAACTGTGCAGAAGAGGCAAATCTATAGAAAGATAGTAGATTAGCATTTGCCTAAGGCTAGGTGTGCTGGAGGGAAATGGGAAGTGAAATGCCAAAGGATACATGAATATAAAAGTAATATTACAAAACTTCTAGAAAAAGTAAACACAGGAGTAACCTTTATGATGTTATGTTAGTAATTACTGCTTAAATATGACATTATCTTAGATATGATGCCCTAGACATGATAGGGTTTCTTTCTGAAGTGATGAAATATTCTAAAATTGATTTTGATGATGGTCACACGACGCTGAATATACTAAAGAGCAGTGAATCGTACAATTCAAATTATCAAATTGTATGCTATATGAAATGTACCTCAGTAAAGTCGTTAAAAATATTTTAAAGATTTTGTTATATTTAACAATCATATATATAATATATGAAGCAAACAGTGAGCCCTGGGGATAATATGGGGCAAATAGATAAAATATTCTAGCTAGATAAAAAATATACAATTGAGGGGGCACCTGGGTGGCTCAGTCTTTTGGCTGGGCTCAGGTCATGATCTCAGGGTCCTGAGATGAAGCCCCACGCCCGGCTCTGCACTGAGCATGGAGCCTGCTTGAGGTTCTCTCTCTCTCGACCTCTGCTCCCCCCCCAATCCATGCTTGCTTTCTCTCACCCTCTCTCTCTCTAAAAAAAAAAAAAAAATTAAAAAAAAATTGACTATATTAAGAAAACAATATATTTTATGTAAAAAATACCAAATAAATCAACTGCATCTTCAACTTTATCCTTTTTTTTTTTTGAAATCCTGTTTCTAAGACTTAGTAAGATAGAGTTTATTCCCTCTACATTTTGTCATTCTCATTGTAAATTATGTTGTCCTCCACCTATTTAGTGCCATAAACACAGACTCCAGAAACTTTGCTTAAAGAAGTAAATCTGATCTCATCTTGCTTGTGGTAACAATTCCCTTTGATTTGCAAGTTAATCTAAACCTCTCCCATCAGAATAACCTCTTGTTAGTATGTGTGTCTACTGGGCCAGTTTTGCTAGTAAACCTTGTCTACCCACAGAAAATGAAGAAGAATGAATAAAAAAGGACACAAGATTTCAATTTATCACCCAGGCCACACTGCATGCCTTCAAATCTCCTTTAAAGTCAAAGTTTATATATTTTTTTCCATTGGTTTAAGAACTCAAACAGATTTCAGTGAGTATATGGTCTTAATTTAGTAGCAGAAATGTCTGGTACTTTTACAAATTAATTAAACTTTTTTTGGAATAACTTCTTTGCTTTGGTAATGAGACTACTTATATTGTTGAAGTGATGCATGTTAATATCACACTTTTTATTATCTGATTCTATTTCCCACACTCCTTATTTTACATAGAATGTGGTTTACTTCGAATTTATATAATTTGTCAATAAGTGCTGAAATTCATAATACATGCTCTGAGAGTTTCTAAATTTATTAATATCAATACATAGTGGCATGCTATGTCAAAATATTTGGACCTGTAACCTCCCTCTACCACCATGAAATAGAATTAATACAAAAGTTACATAGCCAGAAATGTCAAAGAAGCTCTTCAGTATAATAGAATGACCATAGGTTTGGAATTACAGAGACAGTGCTTAAAAAAAAAAAGCTCAGCCCTTCATTATCTGGTACTAAAACACCTTGAATCATACACGCATAGTTTTTAAAACAAGGGTCGACATTGGATGTTTTATAGAGAATTAACTAAAATAATACCTAAGGAATTAGTCCTATGCCTTCACCAAAGTATAGAAGATGTTCAGAAAATGTTTATTCTCATCACTTTTTTGGGGGTTTACAATACTATGTTGTTTGCATAGAAAACCCACCTTCCACAGCCTTGTGGTTTAGTCTGGGAATGGGACAGGAACAAATACATATAGGGCGCCTGGGTGGCTCAGTTGGTTAAGCGACTGCCTTCGGCTCAGGTCATGATCCTGGAGTCCTGGGATCGAGTCCCACATCGGGCTCCCTGCTCAGCAGGGAGTCTGCTTCTCCCTTTGACCCTCCCCCGTCTCATGCTCTCTCTATCTCATTCTCTCAAATAAATAAATAAAATCTTTAAAAAAAAAATACACATAAAAAACCAGGAAGCACATAAAACTGTGTTATTTTGAGATAACTGTTATCTCAGAAAACTGTGTTGGTTTGAGAGAGATTTGGAGGAGATGATGAAAGATGAGGCAGTAGAGGTTAGAATTAAAATCTTACAAATTATTTTTTTAAGATTTTTTATTTATTTAGAGAGAGCACTTGTGAGTGGGGGGAGGGGCAGAGGGAAAAGGAGAGAGAATCTGCAGCAGACTCCCCACTGAGAGGTGAGCCCCTCGTGGGTGGGGCTCAATTTCATGGTCCCTATCTCAATACCTGAACCAAAATCAAGAGTCAGATGCTTAACTGACTGAATCACCCAGGCACCCTCCAAAATCTTAAGGATTATTAACCAAGTGTAAGGAGGGTTACATTTTAAGGAGACAGAGCATATAGAGGACATCGAGGCTAAAACATACACAGTGAACTCAAGGAAGACAGTATAAAAATCAGATGGTCCAAATGATTATTTTGTCAAAGAGCACATGAGGGAGAGGAACTGAATACAGCAGTGATTAGGGTGATATGTTAAAGGGAAAAAGCAATGATCATTGAAATTTTTTGATTCTGAGGAGGTAATAATATCAATAAATGTGAAGAAGAAAAAAAAATGCGAAGAAGAGGGCTAGTTTGGAGGATATTAAGTTATTTTTCTTACCTTCTTAGTTATTTAATTAATACGTATAATGTAAAGGGTGTCAGATCAGGATCACATTCACCAACATCTGCATTTGGGTTCTGTCCTATCATTTGCTGTGTGAACGTGAATACATTCTTTAATCTCTCTAATGTACTTTTTCCTGTATAGAATGGAGCTATTTTAACTCAATGAAATGGCTATCTGTGTGGATCAGAATTAATAGATATAAACTGTTTATCGTCATTTGGGGTTCATGTTAGGTACTTATTAAAGGCAGAAATATTCTGAGCCTTTTAAGAACACATAACATTCTTTTCCCTCTTCTAGAAAAGACTCTAATACATAGCATTTGAAATTACTAATGGGCTTTAACTTAGGTCAAATAAGTTGTTGCTATTAAATGTTTGTTTACAGTGGAATCATTTTCAGTTAAACTTTTGCAAAACTCCTTCACAGTTATATGCAGGGAGGGTCAACCATCCCCCTAGAAGGCTGGAGGCATCTTTTCAGTCATCAAAAGTATAAAGTCTAATTTCAGGTACACAGGAGATTCTGAAAATGGCTTCTGCCAACCAAATCATCATGCCCTCTAGATAAACCATCCCTAGTTCTAGTTTGGCAGTTTCTTATGAGGCAAAAAAAAAAAAAAAAAAAAGTCCCTCAAATTGTGAAACAAGATAATTAGAACTAGCTAGAACTTGGCTGATAATAGGCTGGGAATTTTTCAAGGGCATCATGTCAAAAACTTTATTTAATACGGGTCCAACATTTGTGAAAAATTGTAAAAAGGGAAATGTTGCCACTTTGGATCCCTGAGGAGTTCAGTCCTTTGCCAACATGAATGAACTGCATTGTGCACAATCCATTGCTCCATTTCTAAGCAAAACATTGAAGTGGTTAGTGTCAGTCTGTTTCTTATATCTTCAGAGCTAGCAACTTAAAAAAGAAAAAAGAAAAAGAAATGAATTCCAAGCCTTTTAATATTACACATTCAGAACTCCAGCATGGGAATTTTCTATCTAAAAGAAAAAAGTATGATAGTTAAAATATTATGTAAATCAGAACTTCTCAAGGAGAACAAGAAAACATTCTACAGTTGTAGCATATCATATCAGAATTTTTTTCTTAGAATACCTTTATTTTTAATTGATAGTTAACTCTTATTTCTAAACGGTATTTTTCAAAAATATTAAATAGATGAAGAAATGAAAATTCCCTAAATAAGGTCTTGCATTTACCCCTGCAAACAATGACAACCAAAGAATTATTCTGCATTTGCAAGTATCTTGGTGGATATATGTGATGGTGGGTACTTAACAATAACAACAACAACAAAAACCCAATAGCAACAAAATGTCACACAGAAACTGGCTATTGTATGACAAAGAGTTTAGGGAAACTTCAGTAGTTTTTCTTCTTTGGTGGTCAGAGAGTTAAAGTGTAACATATTCTTTTAACCATCTGAGGCAGAGGATGCAATGTGTGAAATGATCTCATTTCAATTAAGTCCTCTGATGACACTGATATTCTTTAAATGACTTCATCCCATGCTATTTCCTATTATTTCCTCACTCTAACTTCAGCCCAGAAAATTAAGGCTCTGAGAATGAATGTGGAAGTCCTAAGGTTTCATCTCAGATCTGTCTCTCACCTACTAAACCTGTCCTGTGAACCCTGACAAATCACTTAACAACACATAGGTTTCATTTTGCCAAATCTAAAGACTCTTTGTACTTTCAAACTATACAAATATTCAAAACCTGCTGTCACTGATGCTTATCAGAAAATTTATCCACATTGGCCAAATAATCTAGTCCTTTTACTTGTATAAACAAAGGGAGACTCCCTAACGGAGGGCTATTACTTTAGGCATTCTGAATAGGTTCAACAAAATTTAATGGGAAGTAAATGTAATTAAAATGGATTTCCAATTCTGGGGAAGACAAGAGTTATGGATAGCCTACATTCCTATTCTGGTGAAGACTAGAGTTATGAATAGCCCACATACATTCCAACCATATCAATGGATAAAATTTATGAAACAGCTATTTGTAGGCATTGGACAACAAAAAGAATGGAAATACAGGATGTGAACTGCATATCTACTGTGGGTTCTATCTGTCTGGAGGCATTTTCCAAACTTTGTCATAAGGAAGTAAGTGGCCAGACAGCAAGAGTTTCATGGGGCAGAAGAAACAGAAGATCAGAGTTTGGGGTTGTTGAATAAGCAAAAATGTGCGGGACAGAGAAACAGCTATCTGGATAGTGATGTTCTTGAGTTTTCACTTGAATACTAACTTCTTATTTGCAGGATGGGACTCTGTGAGAACTGGTAGAGAACAGCTTTCTTTATGGAAGTCAAACAGTACTAGGATGGATTTGAGTTCTAATCAACTATTTAGAGAGATATCACTGAATACCCAGTCATTCAATTAAAACCCCCAAAAAAGCCTTTCCCTATAAATAGAGCTCATGTAATCTTAGAGTAAGAGTTGCTCTATGCTGTTCCTAACAAAACCCCAAACTAGCTTCAGTGTAATTAAGCTGATCAAACAGTAAATTAAGGGCTCAACAGAGCAAAAGTGAAAGCTCTTCAGTATGAAATCTAGCTTTTTATACATATGGTGCAATTAAAAATATTATAACACATAACCAGGAATAAACAATCAATAGAAACAGACTGCGAGCTGACACTATTGTAAAAACTAGCAGAGTAGTGACTTAAAGCAGCCATGTAAATACATTCAAGGATTTAACAGAAGAAATGGATGTGAAAGTAAAGCAGAAGTAAAGAAAGGTTTGGAAAGAAAAACATCTCCAAATTTGACATAAATATTAACCCACAGATTTGAGACACGAAACAAATCAAACAGTATAAGCAAAAAGAACAAATCTAAGCACACTGTTGCTTAAATCACTGAAAACTGAAGAGCCAGAAAATCTTGAAAATAACCAGATGGAGAAAGTTGAAAACATACACAAGGGAACATGGATAAGAATGGGTGCTGATGTTTCATCAGAACAATGCAAGGGAGGAGCCAATTGAATATCATTAAATTACTAAAAATAAAAAGTCATCCTTGAATTATAAGTCCAGAGAAAATAGTATTAAAAATATAAGCAAAGGGGTGCCTGGGTGGCTCAGTCGGTTGGGCATCTGCCTTCAGCTCAGGTCAGGATCCCAGGGTCCTGGGATCAAGCCCCGTGTCAGGCTCTCTGCTCAGTAGAAAGCCTGGTTGTCCCTCTCTGTCTCCCTCTGTTGCCACTCTGCCTACTTGTGCTCTCTATCTCTCTGTCAAATAATAAATAAAATTTTTTAAAAAATTTTAAAAAATATAAAAAAATATAAGCAAAATAAAGACATTTTCAGTATAAGAGTTGAGAGAATTTGACACCAGCAAAGTGGAGCTAAAAGCAATATTAGAGTTTTTCAGGCTGAAGGAAGGTAATATCTGACACTATATCAGGTCCACATAAGTGACAAAAAAGACAACTGGTAAACAGGTGTGTAAATATAGAGGACCAGTCTTTCCCTGTGGGGAAAAAGAAATCTTTAAAGGATAATTGACTACTTAAGGCAAAACTACAGGAATGTATTGAGATTTATAATAAATGTAGAATTAGAATAAAAACAACTGAACAAAAAGGAAGATGGTTGGAAAGTGAGGTATATTATGTGAAGTTGATAAATTCCAATAAAGATAGACTGCAGATGTTGACACTGAATATTATAATCCTTAGAATGACAGCTGAAAGTAAAACAAACAGATAAAACTAAAATGGTGAATAGCTGAGATTTATAGAATAGTAAAAATAAGAACTTGGTTAATCCAAAAGAAGTCAGGAGGCTGAAATAAGAACAGATGGGACACTGATGTTTATAGCAGCATTATCTACAATAGGCAAATTATGGAAACAGCTGTATCCACCAAATAATGAACGGATAAAGAAGATATGGTATATACATATAATGGAATATTACTCAGCCATAAAAAGAATGGAATCTTGTCATTTGCAAGACATGGAGAGAACTAGAGAGTATTATGCTAAGCAAAATAAGTCAGCCAGAAAAAGACACCATATAATTTCACTGATACGTGGAATTTAAGAAACAAAACAAACGAACAAAGGGGCAAAAAAAGAGAGAAAGAGAGAGAGAGAGGCAAACCAAGAAAGAGACTCTTAACTACAGAGAACAAACTGATGGTTACCAGAGGGGAGGTGGGCAGGGGGGATGGGTTAAATAGGTGATGGGGATTAAGGAGTGTACTTGTGATGAGCACTGGGTGTGGTTTGGAAGTGCTGAATTGTATTATTGTAATATTGTAATATTATATACCTGAAACTAATATTATACTGTATGTTAACTAACTGGAATTTAAATGAAAACTTAAAAAAAAAGAATAGATGGGACAAAGATAATGTAAAAATCACATAATGGTAAACATAAACCAAAGCATGCCAATAATTATATTATGCAAAAAATCTATCAAAGTCCAATTAAAAGACATTCTCACACTATATTACAAAAAAAAAAAAAAAAAAAGGAGAGACCCAACTACATGCTATTTACAAGAGATACCTTTTATTCATAGAGACACAGGTCAAAGATGAGAAATGGAAAGAGTAAGCAAGAGAAAGTATGTACATCTATGTTAATATCAAATAAAATAGATTTCAAGAGGAAAGTTTTGCTCTCAAAGACAAAGAGGGCATTTCATAATAATAAAGGCCAATTCCATAAGAAGACACACACTGCATGTTCAGTAATTGATAGAAAAAATAGGAATTCAGTAAGGATATAAAATTTTTTTTTTTTAAGATTTTATTTATTTGACAGAGAGAGACACAGTGAGAGAGGGAACACAAGCAGGGGAAGTGGGAGAGGGAGAAGCAGGCTTCCCGCTGAGCAGGGAGCCTGATGTGGGGCTCAATCCCAGAACCCTGGGATCATGACCTGAACTGAAGGCAGACACTTAATGACTGGGCCACCCAGGCACCCCAGGATATAAAAGATTTAAATATAACTAAGAACCTAGTTGATATTTATAGAACACTATGCACAACAAATGCTGAACATGTATTTTACAAGGTTACATAGAACATTCAAAATGATAGACCATAGTATTAGTCTCACTAGTTCCAATGGTTTGACATCATATTGTATGTACTCTGAGTATGACAGAATTAAATTAGGCATAGAAAAAAAAGATATGGAAAATCTCAAAACACTGGGAAAGTCAGCAACACACTCATAAATAACTCATCGTTGAAACAAGAGTTAACAAAATTAGAAGATACTTAGAACTGAATGATAATTAAAAAGGCATATATGCATATATGGGGTATCATAGTAGTGGTGCTTATAGGGAAAACTATAGTTTCAATTGTTTTTATTAAAAAAGATGAAAGGCATAAAATTAATTATCCAAATGTTAACCATAAAAGCCTGGTAAAAATGAATTAACTATTAAAATTAATCCCAAACAAAAGCAACTAATAAAGATGAAAAGGGAAAGAAAAGAAATAGAAACAGACAACTAACAGAAAAAAATCAATGAAATCAGTCGTTAATGGTATGGAAATATTATCCCCAAATAAAATAAAATAAAATAAAATAAAATAAAATCAGCTTAATAAGCTCATAACTAGACTGATTAAAAAAACAACACAGTATCAGAAAAGAATGAAGCAACATCAATATCGAAATTATAATTATGAGCAACTTAATAGCTATAAATTTGACAACCCATATAAAAAGGACACATTTATTGAAAAACACACATTAATGGACTGATGAATTTGTTAAAGACATTGAATTTTTTAAATTAATAATCTTCTCACAAAGAAATCTTCAGGTGCAGATGGCTTCACTGTTGAGTTCTAGAAAACATTACTGGAAGAAATCCTATCAATCTTAAACAAACTCAGAAAACAGTGGAGGAGGAAACTCATTTTAATTTTATGAGGTCAGCATAACCTTGATAGGAAAACTAGACGAGCACAGAACAAGTAAATAAAGTTCCAAACTAATAACCTCAGACATAATTTACAAAATATTAGCAGGCTGAACCGAACAATATATAAAAATAAAAATAAATAAAATGACCAATTTGGATTTATCTTTGAATTGCAGTCCACTTTAACACTGAAAATCAATGTTATTTACATTAATAAAGAAGAAAATAATATGATTATGTGAACTGCAGAAAAAAGTTTGACAAAATTTAAACTACGTTCATGATTAAAAAAAAAAACTCATAGCAAAGTAGGAAAAAAATAAAGGTGGGGGGGATTTCTTCAGCCAGAAAAAGACATCTATGAAACTTCTACTATGAACATCACATTTAATATTGAAAGAATAACAATTTCCCTCCATATCAGGAGTAGGATAAGATTGGCTGTCCTGACCACTGCTATTTAACATTGGCCCAGATGTCCTACCCAGTGTAACAATAACACAAGGAAAATAAAGTGCATAAATATTCAACCATAAAATCAGAGGAGATGTAAACTGTCCTTTAGTACATATATAGAAATCACAAAGAAACTCTGAATTAACTTCTAGAACTAAAAAGTGAATTAATGAATACCACAAACTGAGGGCAACATAAAATTTAGTTCCATGAACAACTGGCAAATCAAATAAAAAGTGTCATTTACAATAGCATCAGAAATCCTAAACCATGTAGGATTAGGTTTACCCAAAAATGTGTAAGACCACTACACAAAAAAACCTACAAAAGACTGTTTGGGGAAATTTATAAAAGAATTAAAATATTGGTGAGATATACCATGTTAATGGATTAGAAACACATTATTATTAATATGTCAGTGCAATTCCTAACAAGATCCCAAGAAGACTTTCCATAGAAATTTAAAATCTGATTCTAAAATTCATACAAAAAAGCAATGCATTTACAATAACTACAACGATCTTTAAAAAGAAGAAAAGTCAACTACTTATACTACCTTCCATTCAAAATAAAGTTGTAAAAATTTACAATAAACAAGACTATGGCGTTAGCCTAGGGATAGACAAATAGGTCAATGGAACAGAGTAATAAATTCAAAGTACTAAAAATTGAGATACAATTGACATATAGCATGGTGCATGTTTAATGTATACAACATGTTAGTTTGATACAATTAAACACATATTGCAAAATGATTATCACTATAATGTTAGCTTATACCTCCATCATCTCTCCCAATAGATGTTTGTGTGGGGACAGAGGCCCTGGTCTCCTACAATGTCATTTTAATGATTATCACCTCTATGGCCAATTGATTTTTGACAAAGGCGGCAAGGTAATTCAATGGGAAGTCTTTTCAAAAAATGGTACTGGAAAAACTTCAAATTTGTATGAAAAAATTTACCTTAACCTATTCAGCCCATACAGAAAAATTAACTCAAAACTGATCATAGATCTAAATGTAAATGCTAATATCACTAAATTTCTAGAAAAAAATAAAGGAGAAAATCTCTGTGAATTATGCAATGCAGATTTTTTTTAAAGGACAAAAAAGAAGTATAAGCTATAAAAGAAAAAAAAAGATCAAGTGCACATTTTGATCAAGATTTAAATGCTTTCCTAATCAGAATATATCATCAGAAAAAGAAAAAGGAAGGTCATAGACTGGGATAAAATTTTTGAAAATCATATATACAACAAAGGGTTTGTATCTAGAATATAAAAAATTCTAACAGGTCAATAACAAGAAGACAATCTGATAATTAAATTGTAAGACATTTGAAGACATCTCTATTCAAATGGTCAATAAGGACATAAAAAATGTTCAACATCATTAGCCATCATAGAAATGCAAATTAAAACCACAGTGGGTCTCTGCTTCTTACTGTCATCCATCATAATAGCTAACATTAGAAAGACTGACAATATAAAATATTGGTGAAAATGTAGAGAGCTGGAAATCTCTTACAGTGCTGACAGGAATGCAAAACTGTACAGCCAATTTGGAAAAGAGTATAACAGTATCTTATAAAGTTATTATATCCAGCCTGGCTTTGTATGGTAATGCAGGCCCATAAAAATGACCACAAAACGGAAACTGTGCAAAATAATCTTAATAATCAAAGAAAGATTATTACTGCTCATGACCTTTAAAGATTTTGTAAAGTATCACAAACTCACTTTCAGTTATACAGTTGACCATGTGGAGATTAGGGGCACCAACTCCCCATGCAGTTGAAAATCCACATACAACTTTTGACTCCCCAAAACTTAACTACTAATAGCCTACTGTTGAACCAAAAGCCTTACCAATAACATAGACAGTGATTAACACACACTTTGTATGTGATATGTATTATACACTGTATTTTTTACAGTAAACTAGAAGAAAGCAAATGTTATTAAGACAGTCATAAGGAAAATATATTAATAGGACTTCACTGTATGCAAAAAAAAAAAAACCCCACATAAGTAGACACACACAGTTCAAACTTGTGTTGTTCAAGAGTCAACTGTAATGTATATGAAAAGGAAAAACTCTGGTAAAGCTAATACACGCTTTCGTAGATTGTAAATTCAAATATTGGAATTGGTGAGAATGACAATATTTTATTCTTTGTAAAAAATATTTCAGTAGTAATTTGAACAGTGTTTGCTTTCTTCTCACTGTATAACATACACTCCAAAATGAACATTTTTTCTCCTATGTCTTGGCAAATTGTAATATTCCCTTTTTAGTTAAGATCAACTTCCAACAGTTTTTCCTTTGCAATTTCAATGTCATGTGAAGATTTTTTGCTTCAGTCAGTTCTGGGACATCTTGATCCTGTTCATCACTTTCTCATTTATGTTGATGTTTCCTTTCTTCACTGAGTTCCTACGGCTGCATATCTCAAATCTCTTGAATGGCAGCAACAAAGCAACACACCCATGAACAGCTCTTTCTTCTGTAATTTCACTTATATTTCATTTGAATTTCACTTTCAACTTTATCATTTTTTCTTTGGTGCACTTTCACCTTTACTGGTCAGTTCCCTCTTTCAATTACCCATTTTTGTAAAATGTATCATGGTTTTTATCACTGAGAGACAAGAGACAACATGATTGCAAAGTTTGCTGTCTGGGTGTGTACTTAGCAACCCATGCACAGACTTGAAAGAAATGGCATGGGGCACCTGGGTGGCTCAGTCAGTTGAGTGTCTGCCTTCGGCTCAGGTCATGATCCCAGGGTCCTGGAGTCGAGCCCCTCATCGGGCTCCCTGCTCAGCGGGAAGCCTGCTTCTCCCTCTCCCTCTGTCCCTGCTGCTCCCCTTGCTTGTACACTCTCTCTCTCTCTGTCAAATGAATAAATAAAATCTTAAAAAAAAAAAGAAAGAAAGAAAGAAATGGCATGAGTGGTAACTGAATATAAGGTCCCTCTGGTATTTATACTGTAATTATTGCACTAAAGTAAGGTACCAGTGAAGTACATGCCTTATGCAATTATCACAATATACAACTGTAACTGAAATCTGAACTGTCTTGTCAGGGGACTAGTGTGAATTAACTAAAACAGGGCATCTTAATTCATTAGGTCAGCTAAAACAAAAATACCAGAGTGAGTGGTTTAAACAACAGACATTTGTTTCTCACAGATCTGGAGGTAGAACAGTCCAAGATCAGGGCACTGGCAGATTCAGTGTCTGATGTGGGCCTGCTTCCAGGTTCACAGACAACTCTCTTTTCACTGTGTCCTCACATGGTGGAAAGAAAGCTAGCTAGCTCTTTGGCCTCATCTTATAATGGCATTAATCCCATTCATAAAGGCTCCATTCTTCATGACTAATCACCTCCAAAAGGCCCCACTTCTAAAAACCATCACACGAGAAATAGGTTTCAACTAATGAATTTGGGAGAGACACAAACGTTCAGTCTATTGCTCATGTTAACAAAAATGTATGTGCATATTAGAACTCTGATAAAAATGAGGATTTCCTATGTGTACTTATCAAACAACTGGGCAATTCTATTCTTCTTTTTTTTTGAAAGATTTTATTTATTTTTTTTGACAGAGAGGGAAAGAGAGAGAGAGAGAGCAATTCTACTTCTACGTGTTTACCCAAGAGACATGAAAACATAGATTCATGCAAATTTGTATGTGTGAATAATCATAGCATTGTTCACAATAGCCAAACACTGGTAGTAAACCAAATGTCCATTAACTACTGACTATATAGGCAAATTGTAATATATCCATATTATGCAATAGTACTCAGCAATAAAAAGTAACAAATATTAGTATATTTAACAACATGGGTGAAAAACAAGTATGTGTAAAAAAGAAGTACAGTACAGGGGTGCCTGGATGGCACAGTCGGCAGAGCATGTGACTCTTGATCTCAGGGCCATGAGTTCCAGCCCCATGTTCGGTGTAGATTTTACATTAAAAAAAAAAGAAGTACAGTACAGGTGTTTCTCTTTAGTAAGAACATATTTTAAATCCTAGCAAAACAACTGAAAGAGGAAAAAAAAATCAAAGAGGTAGTGGAGATAAAATGAAAAACTAAAATTATTTGATTAATCCAAAAGGAAGCAGGGAAAAGGGGGTGAGAGAAGGAAGAATAAACAAATGGTACAAATAGAAAATAATTAGGGAGATTATGGATTTAAACTCTGTCATATTGGGGCACCTGGGTGGCTCAGTTGTTAAGCATCTGCCTTCAGCTCAGGTCATGGTTCCAGGGTCCTGGGATCGAGCCCCACATCCGGCTCCCTGCTCAGCGGGAAGCCTGCTTCTCCCTCTCCCACTCCCCCTGCTTGTGCTCCCTCTCTTGCTGTGTCTCTCTCCATCAAATAAATAAATAAAATCTTGAAAAAAAAAAACTTTGTCATATTGATAATTATATTAAATATAAATAGTCTAAACATGGCAATTAAAAAGCAGATATTCTCAGAATAGGTAAGAAAACAATGCCCAACAATATGCTTCCCAAAAGAAAGCTTCTTCACATACATAAAGACACAGATAAAAAAAAAAGGAATAGTATGCCAAAAAAACATATCATGCAAACACAAATTATCAAAGCTGAAATGTCCATTTTATAATATCAGACAATATAGACTTCAGGACATAAAGTCTTACCATGAGTAATGAAGGACATTTCATTATGTTAAAAGATCAATTCATCTAGATGGTACAACCATCTTAAATGTGTATGAACCTAATAACAGAGCTTTAAAATACATGAAGCAACAACTGACAGAACTTTAAGAAGAAATCTACAACTACAAAGATTTCAATATGTCTTTCTCATTAATTAATAAAAGGCCTTGGGGCACCTGGGTGGCTCAGTCTGCTTCTCCCTCTCCATCTGCCCCTCCCCCTGCTCGTGCTCACTCTCTCTCTCTCAAATAAATAAAATCTTTAAAAAAATATTTGTTTCAGGTGTACAATATAGTGATTCAACACTTGCATACAACACCTGGTGCTCATTACAGCAAGTGCACTCCTCAATCCCCATCACCTAGTCAACCCATCCCCCCACCCACATTCCCTCTGTGACCATCAGTTTGTTCTCTATAGTTAAGAGTTTGTTTCTTGACTTGCCTCTTCCTTCCCCCCCTTTGCTCATTTGTTTTGTTTCTTAAATTCCATATATGAGTGAAATCATATGAGTGAAAACATGTTTTTCTCTTATTATGCTTAGCATAATACTATCTAGCTCCATCCATGTTGCAAGAGTTCATTCTTTTTTTCTGACTGAGTAATAGTCCACTGTGTATATGGACCACATCTTTTTTTTTTTTGTTTAAATATATATTTATTTATTTATTTGACAAAGAAAGAGATAGCGAGAGCAGGAACACAAGCAGGGGGAGTGGAAGAGGGAGAATCAGGCTTCCTGCCAAGCAGGGAGCCTGATGTGGGGCTCGATCCCAGGACCCTGGGATCATGACCTGAGCCAAAGGCAGACGCTTAACAGCTGAGCCACCCAGGCTCTCGGTACCACATCTTCTTTATCCATTAATCAGTCAATGGACACTTGGGCTGTTTCCATAATTTGGCTATTGTAGATAATGCTGCTATAAACATCAGGGTGCTTAATCCTTCTGAACTGGTATTTTTTTATTCTTTGGGTAAAGACCTAGTAGTGCAATTGCTGGATGGTAGGGTAGTTCTATTTTTAACTTTCTGAAGAACCTCCATACTGTTTTCCAGAGTGGCTGCACCAGTTTGCATTCCCACCAACAGTGTAAGAGGGTTCCCCTTTCTCCATATCCTTGCCAACATGTCCTTCACTCATATAACTGAAAGGGTCAGAGAGGGAAGTGAGACCAAAACCCTGAGAAAGAATTAAGCATTTAAAACAATCTGATAGGAGCCCTAACCATCTGTAGAGTGATGCAGCCAGCTGAGGTCATCCTACAGAGATCCTGGAGGATAAACACCAACCTTCCTTTCCTCCAGTCTTTTGCAGGTTCTCCCCCTTGGCTGACCTCAGGCAGAAACCAAGGAATTTTGTTGATGTACTTCACTATTTCCCAAACTGTAGCTTGCATCTGAATTACTTAAAGGACTTTGTGATATTGTGACCTATAATAAGAAATATACATTCGATCTTGCTCCAAGTTTCTGGCACAGAGTTTCTAAACCCCTTGGAATTTCCTAAGGGATGAGAGCCAAAGACGTGTCTTTTGTTATGTTATTAAGGTGACATTTGCACCTTAAGGATAGAGGCAGTTTGCCTGGGAAACCAACCTTGTGATTAGAGGATTGGAACTTCCAATCCCTCCCCTGACCTTGGCCAATGATTTAATTAATTGGGCCTATTTAATGAAGCCTCCATAAAATTCCCCCAAAACAGGATTCAGAGCGCTTCTGGGTTGGTAAACACATGGAGAATTGGGGAGAGTGGTGAGCCAGGCGAGGGCATGGAAGCTCTGTACCCTTTCCCTGTACCTTGCCCTATGCATCTCTTCCACCTGGGGTTCCTGAATTATATCCTCTTACAATAAACCGGTGATGTAGTAAGTAAAATGTCTGAGTGCTGTGAGATGCTCTAGCAAATTAATCAAACTCAAGAAGGGGTTGTGGGAACCTCTGATTTATAGTCGGTACGTCAGAAACACATATGACAACCTGGGTTTGTGACTAGAGGCTGAAGTGGGGGGAAACTGTAGGACACATCACTTGGTGGTATGTGGGGGTGGAATTCCACTCCCCCACACACACAGCAGAACTGGGTCCAGGAACCCAAAATAGCTTTAAAACACATATTGTTGTTCCTCAGTTCAGATTTTCTGTTTCAGCAGATATGAATGCAGCCCAATAATTTACATTCTATAGAAATCCTGGTGATGATGATGCTGGTCTTTGAAAATCACCGATGTAGTTCACAGGGTCAGGTTTCCGGGGCAAAGGATATGGGGCGAGAACATAGCCAGTGGATCTAGAGTTGTGACAAATAGAAGCTGTCCAGCAGGATTCCATATACGTGGAAAACACACACAGACACACATGAACATGAATATGTTTATTAATTAATTAAAAACTGCATTTGCCTCCACCAGCAAATTGTTTTAACAAGGCCCCTATCTGCTCTACCCCAATAGAAATAAGCTCTTTCAACACCGGATAAGAAGAATTTGCATATATATCATTGGCCGGAAAGATTGGCCACTTAATATCCAAGAGTTTTTTTTATGGTAATTTACAACTATCCCATGAAAGTATTGTTCTCCCAAAAATCTTGGTGATCCAAGAAAAGAAAGAAAATCCATAAAAATATTTCATAACTCATATTTATAGTTTTTGAATTCCTGGTGTGTTTTAAGAACTTTATATATATGATTTCATTTAATCTTCCTAACCACCTCAGGGAGTAGATGACATTAATTTATTTTCTAATTTTTTGCTTCACAATTTGCTAAATTAAAGAAAAAATGGTCTCCAAGAAGAGAATATAGTACACTTGACCTTTGAACAACATGGGTTTGAATTTTGCAGGTTCATTTATATACCGATTGGTTTTGATAAATACAGTACTGTAAATGTGTTTTCTCTTTCTAATTTTCTTAATATTTCCTTTTCTCTAGCCTCCTTTATTATAAGAATACAGTATATAATACATATAACATGCAAAATATGTGTTGTTTGGCTCTCTCTCTCTCTCTCCCTCTCCCTCTGCTCCTCGCCCTGCTCATTCATGCTCTCTCTCGCTCTCTCTCTCTCTCTCAAATAAATAAATATTTTAAAACCGTTTTTAAGAGGCAACCTACTGGATGGGAGAAGATATCTGCAAAGGATATATCTGATAAGGGGTTAATATCCAAAATGTATAAAGAACGTATACAACTTGGGGTGCCTTGGTGGCTCAGTTGATTAAGTGTTTGACTCTTGGTTTTGGCTCAGGTCATGATATCAGGGTTGTGAGACTGAGGTGCACATCGGGCTCTGTGCTTGGCACAGAGTCTGCTTGAGATTCTCTCTCTCTCTTTCCCCCTCCCCCCATTCACACTCTCTCTAAAATAAATAAATAAAATCTTAAAAAAAAAAGAACCTATACAACTCAACACCAAACAAAACACAGTCTGATTAAAAAATGAGCAGAAGGGGTGCCTGGGTGGCTCAGTCGTTAAGCGTCTGCCTCCAGCTCAGGTCATGATTTCAAGGTCCTGAGATCGAGCCCCACATCGGGCTCCCTGCTCCGTGGGAAGCCTGCTTCTCCCTCTACCAGTCCCTCTGCTTGTGTTCCCTCTCTCGCTATGTCTCTCTCTGTCAAATAAATAAATAAAATCTTAAAAAAAAAAAAAGTGAGAAGACCTGAATAGACATTTTTCTAAAGAAGACATAGAAATGGCCAAAAAACATATGGAAAAATACTCAACATCACTCATCATCAGGGAAATGCAAATCACAATCATAATGAGATATCACCTCACATCAGTCAGAATGGCTTGAATCAAAAGGCAAGAAATAACAAGTGTTGGCAAGAACATGGAGAAAAAGGAACCCTTGTGCACTGTTGGTAGGAATACCAATTACTGTAGCCATTTTGGAAAATAGTATGGAGGTTCTTCAAAAAATTAAAAACAGAAATACGAAATGATCCAGTAATCCCACTACTGGGTATTGACCCAAAGAAAACAAAAACATGAATTTGAAAAGGTACATGCACCCTTATAGTTACTCCAGCATTATTTATAATAGCCAAGATTGGGAAGCAACCCAAGTGTCTGTCCATTGATAGATGAATGGATAAAAAGAAGATGTGGTATGTGTGAATGTGTGTGTGTGTGTGTGTGTGTGTGTGTGTATGTATGTATACCTAGAAGATCTTATGCTAAGTGAAATAAGTCAGACAGAGAGAGACAAATACCATATGATTTTACTTATATGGGGAATCTAAACAACAAAACAAATGAACAACAAAAAAGTAGGAACAGACCCATAAATACAGAGAACTGATGGTTGCCAGAGGGAGGGGAGGGAGGATGGGAAAAATGGGTGAATAGGAGTGGGAGGTACGAGGTTTCCAGTTATGAAATGTATGAGTTACAAGGAAAAAAGGTATAACATAGGGAATATCATCACTGGTATTGTAATAGTGGTTGTAGGGTGACAGATGGTAGCTACACTTGTGTTGACAGTAACTCTAGTTGTTGAATCATTGTTATACACCCAAATGAAACTAATGTAACACTGTATGCAACTACACATCAATAAAAAAGAGTAACAATGATTTAAAAAATGGAAGGCTTTTATAGACAGAAGAGGGCAGGGACAAGGAAGTCATAAACCAAAGAAAGGATTATTTTAGGCAACATCATGTTCCTTTGGGGTAAGGGTGGGAGTTTATCATGGAGATTACCTCACTAGTGTTGATCAGGAAATTCCAGACTGATTGGTTTAAAATTCTACTGATGGCAGAGAATGAAACTACAATTAGGTTAGGTACTAAATCCTGCTTTGCTGACCTTGGGTTTAGCACAAATGACTCTATTTTGGGCCTCCTGGGTTTTGTTTTGTTTTGTTTTTTAACATTAGATTCTAAGCACAAACTCAAGTAATCCTTCTCTTATTGCTTTCAATATTACCTTTTCTCCTTTCCTTTTTTAAGTTTCTTTTAAGTTTCTTTCTTCCTTTCTTCCTTCTCTCTCTTATCTCCTTCCTTCTTTCATCTTTTTCTTTCCTTCCCATCTCTCTCTCTTCCATTGTATGCTTTCGTCCAATATAAACATTTTGTAGTCAGAGAATTGAGTGGAGATAAATATTTTTAATTCATTGTCAGGCACTTTTTAAAACCGTGGTTATATATCCATAATATGGGAAACAAACTAAAATTGCACATCTATCTTCTCACTTCACCCTATCGGTATTACAATTGTTACTATGTTGCAGGTGTTCCTTGCCCAAAGTCACAAAGCGTAGAAACAGAGAAGGTGGCATTCAGACTCAGTTCTAATATTGCCCAAACACTGTGAGGAGAGTGGCTGATCCACAGGCTTGTCAGAAAATCATCTACGGAATTGTTAGTATTAAGTCAACATTTCTTTTCCCGTCAAGTCCAAGGAAATTCAGTTATAATGGAGGCATTTACCACAGTTACATTTTCATCATAACTAACACAAGCTAATATTCTGTATAAAATTACTACCATGAATTAACTTTATGTCTGCAGAAAATGGGATTGTATGTAATTACTGATTTCCATTCACAATAAAATAAGCAAATTATCTTCACCAACATAAATGCACCATAAATTGTTTTGAGGCATAATGAAGAAATGAATTTCTGAAAGAAATATGGACCAAATCTGCCAAATTATTGTAAATGATAGCCCCTTTAAAATTAGGGCATGTAATTGCAATTGGAAAATGTTATCCTCTTAATGGTTACATTATTATTTGAGTAGACCAATAATCCTGTTCGCTGATATTCCATTTCTGGAATATTGACAAATTTTACACATTTTTAATATCAAAATGCCATCAAATTTATATATAGAATGATTTACTGTTTTCAAGATCAGATTTGTCATAATGAAGTGTCATCCATGAGTACAACATAATGACACTGTAATTGAGAGAAGATGATTTGGCAAATAAAAAAGAATGCTATTTTTCTTTGGATATTTCTGAGTTTGTTGACAATTTTCAGCTGAGTATACTTTCAATTCAAAAGATTGTTCTAACATATGGCCACTTGCATTTAATCTTAATGAGTGAAAATAACCTTTACTACATGACATTTTAAATCAAATAGAATAATCAGCCTAATTTCAGCATAGTATTTTATAACAATTATCTATTACATTTTGCATAAGAATGAAACATCTGCATCACAAAATGTCACAGATAATAAAGGTGGTGATCATTTTGTTGTAAAACTCTCATGTTATCTAATAGTTAGAAAGAACCATCTATGTTATAAAGCCAATTCTAGTTAACTAGTAGCACTCAATTAAAATGTTTTCAAAGCAAACTTTCATTGAACTCAGAGTAGCTATGAGTGACTGGAAAGATTTTCCACTCAATGAATTAACCTATAAGTGACCCCTTTTCCACACTGCATGCTCATTTAACTACGGGATATGTATCCTAACTTTGCTGCTTTGCTAGTATCTCCCCAGCATTCATTTCTCTGTGACTTCTCTTAAAAAAAAATTGATATATCTCTACATCTATCTATCTATCTATCTATCTATCTATCTATCTGGCAAACACTATAGTAAGCATTGGGTGACACTCAATTTAAGAATTCTTCTAGAGACCATGTTTTTTAGAAATTACACATATCAGAATCTTTTGAAATATTTTCATAAATTTAAATGTGTATCAGGTGCCTGGGTGGCTCAGTTGGTTAAGCCATTGGCTCAGGTCATGATCCCCGAGTCCCCGGATCAAGCCCAGCATCCAGCCCCTGGCTCAATGGGGAGTCTGCTTCTCCCTCCTCCCCTCACCCCACCCATGCACACTCACTCTCTCTCTCCCAAATAAATAAAATATTTTTAAAAAATGTGTATCAGGGCACCTGAGTGGCTCAGTTGCTTGAGTGACTGCCTTTGGCTCCTGGAGTCCCAGGATCTGGTCTGGCATTGGGCTCCCTGCTCAGTGGGGAGTCTGCTTCTTCCCCTGACCCTACCCCCTCTCGTGCACTCTCTCTCTCACTCTCTCTCTCTCAAATAAATAAAATCTTAAAAAAAAATAAATGTGTATCAATATAATGTATATTAACTCATAAACCATGATCATCCTGGTAAAAGTCAAAACATAGTTCCAAGTGATTGTCCTTAAATTGAAAAATGGGGGAAAACAGTACAAAAGCATGATTCTCTCAAAAGAGTAAATATACAGATCACTGGAAAATGTTTTTTAATGAAATAATAATTTCATGACAAGAAAATAAAAACAAATATATTTATAGAAACCAGTAACAGAGAAATTATTTACATATTTGTTTTCATTGTAAAATATGGATTCTGATACCAGGATGAGGTTCCTCTTGTGAGTTGATAATAATTACTAAATATTTTCATTTCATTTTTCATGATAATTTCTTTCTTTGGGGGAAAGGGGCTGGATTTACTAATGGTTAAATTATATTTTCCAAATCTCTATTTTACCTGAAATTCTCCCTCCTAATGACCACTAAATTGACATTTCCAAGCTTAGGAAAAGTTGACTGATGAAAAACTTATTTTTAATCACTTATTTCTCATATTCAGCCTTTAAAACCTTTCTTTTTTTTTTTTTTAAAGATTTTATTTATTTATTTGAGAGAGAGAGAATGACAGAGAGCACATGCGAGGGGGGAGGGTCAGAGGGAGAAGCAGACTCCCTGCCGAGCAGGGAGCCCGATGCGGGACTCGATCCAGGGACTCCAGGATCATGACCTGAGCCGAAGGCAGTCGCTTAACCAACTGAGCCACCCAGGCGCCCCCAGCCTTTAAAACCTTTCAAAACTCCTACAAGGTCTATAAGTAAGACAAAATCATGAGAAATAACACTTAGCAATAGAAGAACTCGATAAACACAAATTGAACTTAATTTTATTGATCTGTAAAACTAGGCCAGAAATAGTACACACCTCAGTGGAACATCTAGAGGATTGACTGACAGAATATATCTTAAGCAAATGACATATCAGTGGTTATTTCTCCAAGAAGGTCTCTGAGGCCAAGACTCATAATTCAGATTTAGTTTTATGGAAGTAAAAGACAGATGATCACAGGGCTAAGTGTCAAGGTCTAGCTCTATTATGGCCTAAAACAGACTTCATTCATAATATTTTTTTCAGGAATTTTATAATGAGTTAGTTTTGTGTTGTTTGGCATTGCATATTTAATGAAAGTCCCTATAGCAAGCACTTAGATGAAAACAGAAGAAAGGGACAAATCATGCTGTACTGACTATAACAACTAATTTTATGGCTTGATAAAAATAATTAATTTCATGAATATCAATTGAGCAATTATGTGTTTGAGATACTGTGCTGGATACCAGGGATAAAACTGACAAATAAACCAGATGTTTCCTGGACCTCTTTGTTTCTGAATATTGGTTGCCACCTTTGTCTTTGAAAGAAATTTCATATAAGTAAATGACACAGATGTCACATGCCTTTATTTCAAACAGCAAAAGCTTACATTACAAGTCTGTGATTCAGATCAATGGGCTTCTAAATATACCATGAATATGAAAACCATGCCTTACAGCTCACTGAGACCACATTCAGTAAGTGCTTTGTGATAGATTTCACTAGGGCATCTCATCTTTGACTCTGTCTTGATCCAAGACTTGGATAAAGTTATGGAAACCACATACATGTGGATTTTAAATCAACAACAGAGCCAAGATCCAAAACAATCTCAATAAGCTGTAATGAAGAATGAAAAGCTACAGGAATACAGCTGACAGATGAATGTCAAATCTTTCTTGTATGTTTAATATTCTTCCCCCTCATTGTACACAAATATCATATGGAAAGTCTGCTTTACCACATCGCCCTTTGTATAAAGTCTGGATTTCCCCTTACCTCACACTTGGCTGTGGAGGCGCTAAAAACCAAGGTAGACCATTCAGAAACCTCTGTGCCTGCCACCGTATCACTCTGCAGTGCCCTCACAGTTTCATGGTATGAAAGATGGTGATGGGCTTGATTCTAAATCCTGGCTCCACTACTGACTACTTTGGTGTTCTTGATGGAATTAAGTTCTCTAATTTCCCAACTAGAAAAATTAAGAATTAAAATATCTAATACTTAGACCTTTTGTCTAAGTATTATCTTGAGAAGATCATCACCTAAGTTCTGTTGGTAAACATGAATACATATAACTATTTACTGGGCATCTCCCATGGCCCAGATGCAACTTCATTTATCTTACTTTCTATGAAAGTAGAAACAGAATCAAGAAGAAAGTCAGTAAGAGTTCCCAAGGTCTTACAGCTAGTAAAGCCAGAATTAGAACATATATGTGTCATCCAAAGTTATACTCAGTTTGGAAATAAATAAAAATCTTTGTTCATTCTGAAGATGGCAAGTATGGGAGAGCTGTTTTCTTTTTTTTAATGCCTCTGTAAACGGACAGTTCTTCAAATACTTGTCTTATTCTTAGTGCCTCTTTATAAGTGCTAATAATTCTGCATTCTGATGCAACAATCTTGGCTTACTCCAAAGATTCTGGGTTTGTTTTTGTTTTTTTTTAAATAATTAGAGCTGTCTGATAATTCTATGGACTTCTAATAACGGGAGAAGTTCCCCATCATTGGCAGTTTTCAAGGAACAGACTTTTCTAATTTATTTCACACAGGGAAAAAAAAAAAAAAAAGGAGGCTATTTCCTTTGAAAACATACCAGTGACTTCTTGATGGATGACACTGAAGAGTTGCAAAGAAATCTTTGTCATATTTTTCCTTTGCAAATTGAAATTTTACTGTTGTGTTGCCCCCACAACTTACGTCAAAACTCTCTGAAAATAGAGCAACTGAATGGAGGCAAGACCCTGCATGTGGGTGCACACACACACACAAACACAATTAAAGGAAGTACAGGAAATGATAAAGCCTTCATGTCAGAAACTAACATGGAGAAGGATTAATTTAGCACTAGCAAAATGTTATGGTAGAAAGAACAGGTAGCAGGAATTAATGCGATTTTCTGAAAGAAGAGGTGGGGAAAGGAATAAATATTTGAATACCCACTATGTGTCAGAGACAGGGTGCTAAGCATTTTACTTATATTTTCTGGTTTGATTCTTCAAAAGCTTTGGGAGGTACATGTTACATTCTGTAACAAAAGAACAACAAAAGAAACAGACTTTAGAAAATTTGAGTAATAGGCTTAAGTCAAAGCTAAGGAAGGATAGAACTGAGATTCAAAGCTAATTATGTTTGACTTCAAAACTCAGGCTTGTTCTCCCATATCATGCCTTATCCCATACCCTGGTTCCGACACCTTGCCACTAGAGATGGTAGATTTGTAATTGGTTGTTTTCTGCTTCTCAGCTGTTCAATTCGGTTCTCTAACCTCAACTTTGTTTGGAAGATCTATTTGGATTTGGAAACAAGCTTGAACTTCATCATGCTTATTTTTATTGTACTCTTCTTACTCATCTATGTGAATTTGGAAAGTTACCAATATATGGTTTAAATTCCTACTGCAATCTTTGCAAATGATTTATTTCTAGTTAGCCTTAATTAAGGTATCAGGAAAGTACAATCCTTTGCCACTGCTTTGTAAAACAAAGACAAGTCTGTAGATTCGATGGGGATTCTGATGACTACAAATTATTTTATAATGAAGAAATAGGTATTTATCATGATCAACATGAACAATATGCTGCTTGCCAACCCCCACCCCACCCCCACCCCAAGCAAAAGAAAAAGCCAATGGCATGTTATGTTGGGACAAATAGTCAGGGGATGCCAAGGAGAGAGAGAAATAACACATCCATATCCAGAACATCGGATGTTCAACACTGCATCAGAATCTGGAAGGGTTAATTAACTACTTTCCCCCTCTTTGAAAAAGTTACAAAGTGAGAATTGTTTCTAAATCTTAACATTTTTTTCCCCTAATGCTTTTGGTGTTTATAAACAAACACATTTGACTTCAAGGTCAGGCTTACATTTTTGTATCTCCTGTCAGCTAACAATGTACGTGTTCTACAACCAATGGCTGCATTCTTGAGAGGAGGAAGTCTTGTCTCTAGAAACAAAGCTGTTTCTGAAATTTACGTGCAATGCAACAGAGCTCTAAAAGCAGAAGGGAAATACCTGCCTTTTGTTATTTATTCAATTGTAATGGAAATGCAATACACACAAGCAAAGAAAAACAAGCAATAATTACACAGAGGTGTAAAATAAAAGTGTTTCTATTTTCTATAAAATCAGAAATGTTACACTGTCAATTTTAAAGAAATGTAATAGTCCTTTTGCCCCTAGTTTTGAGATGTCAGTAAATTTCATTTTGGTACATGGCGTAATTCCACTAAAATATCTTGCCAAGCATTTTTGTGGAAATTTGAATATGGTGAATAGAAGCAGCAACACAAAAATGACAATCATTTAGTCTCCTCAATATGTAAGATGTTAAAATCCTTGTTAGACCTTCATTATTATTAAACACCAATTGTAGACTTATAGTTTAGTAGACTCTGCTCATATGAAGGGATAAGTGGTAAGTATATATAGAACTGTTGTCTTCCCTCAACTAGAATATTGTATAAGGATAATGGAAACATTATCAATCAAGTATATATCAACACTGCTCAAAGGTGTTTATAAAATTATTTCATTTAAATTTTCACACTAATGAGAAAATACAAATTTGGTCATGAATGTGTATTCTCCTCTGTTCACCACCTTCCAGGACACTTATCCTGACCTCTTTGTGGTCATGGAACATGATGAGGCTTTAGCAAATAACAGATAGGACCATCTCAGCCTTCTCCAAATCTAAAGATAAGAATCAGAGACTGTTGGCAAAAACTACACCCTAGAGCCAATGAATGTTGGGAAAATGGATATTGACAAATCCTCAGTGCTAAATAATAACTAAAATATAAGAAGGATTTTCCCACCTCAGCTCTTTTGTTAGTGAAATCATTGTAGTTTTTTTCACCATAGATACTCAGGCAGAAGGGGAACTAAGATATTTCTCTCTCTCTTGTCACCCCATCTGCTAATGTGCAAGACTCAAGTTACTTTCAGCTTCATCAAAGGGAAATCCTTGTGTACAGGAATGACTGAATGACAGGAAAGCCAGAGACAACGAAGAAGGAATGGGTCCTGGGAAGGGGGGACAGAGGAGTGAGAGGTGGGAAGAGACTATGGGTCCAGGTAGTGATCTATGAACACTAGGAGGCAGTAGAAAATAAAGAAGAGCTTTTGTTCCACCTTCAAAGGATTTCAGAATTTGGGGCACCTGGGTGGCTCAGTCAGTTAAGCGTCTGCCTTCAGCTGGGGTCATAATCCCAGGGTCCTGGGATCGAACCTGCATCAGGCTCCCTATTCGGGAGGGAGCTGTTGCTGAAGTTCATGACATTTTATACAGTCCTAGTCTCATGGACTTCACCTTTTATATTTTACAAATATTAGTTTTTAAAATCAATCTTCACAACTACTCTATGCAGTAGATACTCTTACAAATCCAATTTCACAGATAAGGAAAACGATATTCAGAGTTGTTAAGTGAGCTGTTGGATACCATATCTCTAGTAAGGTGCCAAACTAGGATTTACAGCCAGAGCTGGCTGAATCTAGATACATACCTCTACACCAGGAACAGAGAATTCTGCAAGTCTGTCTTCAGTAAAAGACAGAGAGACAGACACAGAATGACAGAAAGAGATGCTTAGCCTTGGAATAAAATCCCACATATGTTATAAGAAATGATGAAGGGCCTGCTGATTCAGAAAGGTCTGAGCATCACCTGAGGATGTCAGCTGCTTTGCTTAACGTTATCATCATATCACTAAGGCCTAATCTTTCTGGACAGGAAAAATTTGTTCTAGTTTCCTTTATTCTATATAGGTAAAAGAAAATGCCTTTATGTACTTACGCAGAGGGTGAACCTCTTCCAATGTAAAGGATCCAAGACACACACTCTTAAATATGGCAGAAAAATAATATTAGGTAGCTTTTACCATTTTTCAGATGAGAATTTCAGTTTTCAGAATTTCAGTTACTTCAATAACTCTCAAAGGAAACAGAACTAGTAAAGAAAAGAATAAGAATCAAAACACAGATATATCTGATCCCAGAGACCATGCTCTTTGCATGTGAATAGACAAGCTGACAGGAACTCGGTTGTAAATTGTACCTATTACTATAAGCAAATGTTTTGGAATATTTGTAAAGATCTCTGTCCCCTCCTGCAAAAATTACTTTTTTCCTGAAGTAAGCATTCTAATACATAATTATTAGAGGAAAGAATCTAGCTCTTAGAATAATTTCTAACAGAGCTTTCTGGTTGATAGCCTTCACTGACTACCACAAAAGCTGATGAGAAAAATGGTTGAATCTACCAATTTCATCTTTTGAATGAATGAACCTGAGAAATAAGCTCAAAAGCATTAAAAGATACTCTACCCTTTTCAGAGTGAGTAATATGGAAACATTTGAGTGAGGGATTTTTTTCTTTTTTTCTTTTTTCATACAAATGCAATATTAAGTGACCTGTGGACAAGAAATAAGATTTTTCTGAAGCAGCTATTAAAGTCTTTTGAAGAAGCACCACTGACCTTTGCAATATTTGCTTAAGATTTGTAAAGCACTTTCATCTTCTGAGATTAAAAACACTAAAGTATTTAGTGGGTTTATCCATGTATTCACATTAATGACTATTACCCAATCCCTCATCAGAAATAAGGATGGTGCCCAGTGTTCTCTTGATTTTTGTTTCCTTAACAATATATTTTATAGTAACAAATAAAGAACATTTTTCCCTACAAAAAAAAAAAAAAACACCAAAAAAACCAGAGCTACAAAAGAGGTAGTTTGTGAGTGACAGATTATAGGATAAAACACCATAATCAGTGAAAATGTATTATTTAGGGAAAGTAAATTCCTTCAGTTTCTGGTGGCTGCTGTAATCATCTGAATAAAATAACAGTATGCAAATGCTTACTAGAGAGTTTGACAAGCCTGTCACTTTCCCTTATCGGACACAGTGCTTTATCACAATGCAGTGGAAAGAAAGGAGGAAATGAGGTGGAAAATATTATTATAGGATTTTTAGGGTACTTCGATAGAAACTAGAGACAGCTGTTAAAACTACTGTATTTTAGAGCAAATGTGAGTAATACACCGTAAAGTGAAATATGTAAGGCAGGGACACATTTCTGGCAACACATATGCCCTAACATAAATTTTACTTACAGAGAACAATGTTAAAGAGTAGGCTGAGGCTACATGGAGACACCGATCAGGCAGTCAGCACTGGGGCTCTGTTTATACAACAGAATTTGTGTACCTCTTTGTGAAGAGGAGCAGGCCTCTGCACCTTCTCTTCCTTCACTCCTCCTTCCTTCTACCTCTCTCCCTCTTTGCCTTGGCTGCCAGGAAGCACAGAGTATAATACACTGGGCAAATGCATCAGCTCTGCCTCCTAGTACAATGATCACTTTTCGATTAATGGTATCTTCCAACTTCCCCTGAATCTCTGCATACCCTTTACAGGGGTATAAAAGTGGTTTTATTGTAATCAATTTCAAAGGCCTTAGAGAGAAGCAGATTGTTAATTCTAAACAGACATGAAACATCTACAAGAGTTAAGTAATTACTTTCAAAGAAAAGTCAAGAATACAGCGGGATAGTGATCTGATTCTTTTCCTCTTGCTAATCTTATTGTCTTTGTCGATTTTAACACAGAATGAGGGTGGTGCTAATGTTGAGAACGTGTTCCATTGTGTTGGAAATCTTTCCTAACAATGATTTTGGGTGAATACACGAGTAGCCACATGAGTAATACTGATTATCATTGCACAGTTTGCTTTGTTACTATTTTTCTGGCTTTGTCAGGGGAAAACAGAATTTTTTAAAAAGATTTATTTACTTGAGAGAGAGAGAGCATGCGGGGGGTGGGGTATGAGGAGGGAGGGAGAGTCTCAAGCAGATTCCCTGCTTAGTGCGGAGCCCAACGTAGGGCTCGATCTCACGACCCTGAGATCATGACGTGAGCCAAAATCAAGAGTCAGACGCTTAACCAACTGAGCCACCCAGCCGCCCCCAGAATTTTTTTTTTTAATTACAAAAATATGCCTACCATTTCTCTATGTTTCTGTGTCTCCAAACAATATTTTGACATTTATGTGAAATCAGTACTTAAAACCTCAAAAAGACTATTAGAAATATTTATTGTGGTATCTAAAATATTCTCATTTGATGTGAGTTTTACAGAAGATGGCTAATGCTGGAACTTCCTTCTATTTTTCGTTCTTGTTTTGAGTTAACTATTTTTGTTTGAAATATTTGTTGGGAGGTGGTAGGAAAAATCATGATTTTACTAAAGGGTTTCCTAAACTTGAAAAGATACGAGATGGTACAAAGAGATAAAGGCGGCAATGCTCACTCTCTTAAGCAAGCAGAAATGCTTTTTTGAGAGCAGGTTAGACTACCCATGAAACAAGTGTCACAGGGGTCGCTGCAGTGGTGCTGACCCACACAAAAAAAGAGGTGAGAAATGAAATCGCACCTGTGTAATCAAAGACTGAGCTTCTTGGCCAAACAGCTGGTAAATCTTTCTTCCCTCAGAGAATGTGAAAGGCAGGGAACACACAATACCTTCAACTTGAACTCTGAATAAAACTTGACCCAACAATCTTTAAAGCCTTTGAGGCCAAAATGAGAAGAATCTGCAAAGAAATGACATTTCAAAATCAGAAACACGTGTCTGTCTTGCAAGAGTCAGAGGCTTGAATGCCGCTCTGCAGTGGACTGTCACTTGTTCCTAGAAAACGTCCTGAATCGCCCTTCTGGAGGGGCACCGAAGTGATGGCAGCCAGTCCCTGGGGGGGACAGCTCTTCTCTCTCCCGAGCTTATCTTCTGTTACCCATCACTGCCAACAAGATTTTTCCATATGGTCTACATAAATATCCGGAGAGTCTTTTTGGTGTGTTTTTGTTTTATTTTATTTTTTGTTTTTGTTTTTTTTTGTTTTTGTTTTTGTTTTATTTTTTATAAGTATCATAAATTTATTAACCAACCGTCTATTAGCCAGCAAGTATAAAAGTAACAATTACACGACCCATTCTTAGGGTGACCATGTACTTTATCATCCAAACCCAGATATGTTTGAGTGTAAGATAGGACACTATTAACAATTATATGACGGCAGCCATCATAAACAGCGACCCCCAAAGAGTCTAACCTCGGTTTGTTGAATCTCAGCTTTCATTTGCGATGCAATCACGATCACCAGCACTTTCAGTAGAAGATTCAAATGAAGCAGATGCCAAGATTCCAGAGACAGGATTCTATCCCTCTTTTGGGTGACAGAATCCAAAATGTATGACTGGACACGGGGCTGATTCAGGATGTAACCCAAGCCATTATCCCTAAAGTCTTGCTAGACACTTATAACTTGTTCAATAAAAGAGGAAGGATTTCTCAGGGGTGCCTGGCTGGCTCAGTCAGTAGAACACGCAACTCTTGATCTCAGGGTCAAGAACCTGAGCCCCACATGTAGAGATTACTTAAAAATAAAATTAAAAAAAAAAAAAAAAGATGGAGGATTTCTCTAAACCCATGTTCATAAAATTAGTATGCATATGGTTCACCTAGGGATCCTGTTACAGATTCAGACGCAGCCATCTTGTGGCAGGGCCTGAGATTCTGCATTTCTTTTTTTTTTTTTTTTTAAGATTTTATTTATTTATTAGAGACAGAGAGAGAGAGAGGCAGAGGGAGAAGCAGACTCCCCGTGGAGCAGGGAGCCCGATGCAGGGCTCGATCCCAGGACCCTGGGATCATGACCTGAGCCGAAGGCAGATGCTTAACCGACTGAGTCACCCAGGTGCCCCATGATTCTGTATTTCTGACATGCTCCCAGGTTGCAATGTCACCACTGCTCTGCACATTGAGTAGCAAATCTCTAAATTACTTGAGCCAATTCACAAATCTTGTTTATCTCCAATTTTGTAATTCAGAATTCATCCCATCACACCACCTAATAAGACATTACCAAATTCACAGTACACTAATTAACAAGGTATTGGCTGTTGGTGATAGACAAGAATTTCAGAAGGGCCTCCGTTAACCACCTCTAAGGAAACATCTCAAAACAACAATTTTTAAAATTCCATGCCTTGTCTGTGGGCTGCTTTAAATTGTCCTTCTTCCTGGAAATAATTTGAGTTTGTTCTTGTTTCTCTGATCCATTCCTCTCAACCAGTCATGAGTTTATTCTCTGTTTCAGAAATGCTCTTCCTTTGTTTGAAGTAGGTGACTTTCATCTACTACCTTCAATCTCAGTTCTGAGGTTTTAGGACCAACCGTGTCCCCTCTAGAATAAAGCCTGAACAACACGAACCCCTCGTCTTATGAAAGAATTCGGGTACCTCAAAGCTTTGGTCACACCCTTTAGAGAGGATTACTTTTGTCTTAGATGGCAAGCGGTGAAGAATATAGGACACTCCATCTGCAGACAACCTTTGCATCTATTACAAAATCATACGTTTTTGTGATTCTGCCCCAAGGTAGGAAGGCCTCTACCAACCCTTTCTCTTGTAGAACTGACGTTACCCTTACAATCGACTCCAGTCATTTTTTTAAATTTGAATACTCTGAAGCATAATTTTGAAAGCATATTCATAACCTTTGTCTGCCTATGACCTTTTAAGCAATAGAGTACAGAAGAAATGAATTAGTGTTAAGTCATCTTCATATACCCCACCACACACACACACACACACACACACACACACACACACACGCACCACTGGTGAATACATATTGAAACTCTTTAATCAATAAAAGGGCAGTATCCCTTTCCTAGAAAAAGTCATTATGTTTGACATTATGTGTCCCCATTCACTCCTGCGTGCTTGAAGAGTCCTATACAACCTCTGCTGTAGCCATATGCTTCTCAGAAAAGGCAAACACACACACACACACACACACACGCAAGCTCACGTGGAAATTCCTACATATAGTACATATTGTTAGTGCCAGGAAATTTATTAACTTCCTTATTCATTAAATATTTTTTTAGTTATAAAAAGAAATAACTAAAGAATTTTCATCCCAGATAATTCAAAACAGTATCATGATAAAATGAAAGATGAAATAATCAGGTCGAAGGGTTTTCAAGATTGGCAGATATAATTCCTTCATTCCAGTGCTAGTTTACTATCAAAACTGCATAAGATTATCAGTCTAGATGGCCCTTCAAACCTCTTCATCTAGCTAGTATCAGAATGTACCTCGTTCTGCACGTTTTTTTTTTAAAATATATATTTTTTTTAAGATTTATTTGAGAGAGCGAGAATGAGAGAGAGAGAGAGAGTACATGAGAGGGGGTCGGGTTAGAGAGAGAAGCAGGCTCCTCGCTGAGCAGGGAGCCCGATGTGGGACTTGATCCAGGGACTCCAGGATCATGACCTGAGCCGAAGGCAGTTGCTTAACCAACTGAGCCACTCAGGCGCCCTCTGCACGTTTTTTAAAAAAGATTTTATTTATTTATTTGAGAGAGAGAGCATGAGAGGGAGGGGCAGAGGGAGAGGGAGAAGCAGACTCCCTGCTGAGCGGGCTCCATCCCAATGCGGGCTCCATCCCAGAACCCTGGGATCATGACCTGAGCCTAAGGCAGATGCTTAACTGGCTGAGCCACCCAGGCACCTCGTTCTGCATACTTATAACAGTGGACTATGTATTACCTGTTTTTCTTAGCTTAGGTACATTCACGAAATCTTGTGATTACTAAAAAATCCTCTCCCATCCACTTTGTTTTCTGGTCATCCTTGCTCAGCCTTAAGAGCCATGAGCTTATATATATTCCCATTATGTATACATTTCTGTCTTTGTTTAAACATGTTTTTAATATACCTTTGCAAAACCCTTTCTAATGAAAATGAAAAAGAGATCATATCAATATTTCACTACTAATCAAATTTGCTATGTCAAAACACTATCACTTCTAAACTAGGAAGAGAATATTAAAAAAAAAAGCTTAAATGAATAAAATTCATTCATTATGTAAGAATAAGCAAATTATTGATGATTAATCTTTTATTTCCCTATGAAACAGTTTTTTGTGCATTTCTTACTTGAATTAATAGAATAAGTAAAAAGGAGGCAAAAAGACTAACATTCACTTCATGCCTTACTAAGTGCCAGGAATGGTGAAATATTCCTCTGCCTAATATTTTTATTATGATTATAGATTAGAAGACATTTTCCGATAATATCTTCCACTCATTGAAGACTTCCCATATGCCCACAAGCTGGGGACTTTATATGAATCATTTAAAATACTCAGCTGGGTTTTATCATTCCCACTGAATGGATGATGGACCTTAAGCTCAGAGAGGTTAAGTAGTTTCTCCAAATTTAACAGCTTGTTAGTGCCAGACTTTGGAGTCAGATAGATGGCTCCTCATTTGAATTAAAATTTCATGTTCTGTCCATGACATTTATATTTTCTTGGGAAATAATATACCAAGAATGCATCCAGCTCTTTTATGTCATTTATATATGTGTGTACATGAATAATTTTTGCAATCAGACAATTCAGAGAAAAAAATTCTTTGCTTCCCCAAAATATTTTTTTCCTATACCTTAGGCAAAGATATTTTCATATTTTGCTCAAATTATTGTTTCTCCTTCACAATTATTCTTTATGCTAAGCCATTTATTCCATAACCACAGGTAACATTAATCTCGCCATTTTGAATTGATAATTATACTTACCACCATCATCTCTGCTTTTATTTCTGTAATAATTTGAGCCACTTCTGATTAGCACCTTCAACCTTCTCACTCCTACTATACTTCTGAGATATAATGTTCTAGTGTTGCACATTAACAACTACATAAATTATACAAACACAACATACAATAGATCACAAAACAAGATGACACCCAAGGCTTATTGGACCTTTCGTGGTGCCCACGTCACCTCTCAGGGTAAAATCAAGCTACCTTTAGAGAGTCACCTGGTTCAAGTCTATGAAGTTCATGTGCTGTAGGGCCAAATACAGAGTTGTTTCCAGGTACATGATAGTCACTGCTATCAGTCTCTATGCATCTGATATAATATATGCATGAGCATGTGATGTGTGATGCGCAGATATGTTTATTTCTTCCTCCTTTCCTCTCCGTCTCTTCTATTTTCTTCATTGTTTTCTTTTTTTTTTTAAAGATTTTATTTATTTATTTGAGAGAGAGAGAATGAGAGAGAGCGAGTACATGAGAGGGGGGAGGGTCAGAGGGAGAAGCAGACTCCCTGCCGAGCAGGGAGCCCGATGCGGGACTCGATCCCGGGACTCCAGGATCATGACCTGAGCCGAAGGCAGTCGCTTAACCAACTGAGCCACCCAGGCGCCCTCTTCATTGTTTTCTAAAAGCAATACTTCATTGCCCAGATCAGTGATTTCAAATCTTTTTTTTTTTAATTTTTAAAAATTTTAAAAGATTTTATTTATTTATTTTTGTGAGAGAGAGAGAGAGAGAGAACAAGTGGGGCTGGGGAGGGGCAGAGGAAGAAGCAGACTCCCCATTGAGCAGGGAGCCCAATGAGGGACTAGATCCCAGGGCCCTAGGATCATGACCTGAGCCGAAGGCAGATGCTTAACCAACTGAGCCACATAGGCACTTTTGAGAAACTTTTTCATCAGATGCTCATCAGTAAAATACATAAGTATGTATCACCAATGTACGTATATTTATTTGTAAGTAATATATAAGGACTTCCACACTAATATATCTGATATAAGACATGCAGAAAATAAAACATCTGAAAAGATGTTTTAAAATATAAATTGTAAAAGATGATAAATACATAAAAACATATTCTAATATTTTCTTTCTGCAACCCAATAAAGTCTATTTCTCACCTCACTTTGGCTCAGAAGATAATATTCAATCTCTGAACTTTAGCTTTCAAGGTCTAAGATAAAATACATGACACCAAGATATTGCCCTAGTCCTACCTCCTATCCATCTTCTGCCATTCCAGATAAACATGCTTTCCTGTGCGTGGATTTGACATGGGTCAGGGGTAAGGGGACACTCACTATGTGACCCAAGCATCAATAACCCTTAAATAATTGGACATTTGGCAAAGATCCCTTAGAACATTTTCAGCTATAAAAATGTTTTCCATGGTTTGATCACATAGGCAGGATCTAAAAGGGTATGTGTTGTAAATAAAGGATACATTTGTATTTTCTCTCTTCTGCAAACAACCCAGAGCAATTCTTACATCCAGTGATACCTATACTATTGAACAAAAGACTTTTAGGAAGGCAGTAAATGACCTCAATGAGCAATCTTTGGGAAAGCAATTTCCTTATACTTTTTTTACCAGATGAAAAATGTGATTAATGAAATATCAGAATATTACAAGTATCTTATTTCATATTCTTTAAAATAAAAAAATAATAATTCATATGCACTAGATTTCTATAAATGTCATAAAAATTAGGTAAAATTTTACCCATAAACGTCTTAAGTACTTTTACTTTCTACATAAAGGAACATTAGTCTGAAAATAGAATAAACTTTAAGAACAAGGTACTTCAAAAAAAGATCTTCCTTTGTGGTAAGTGCCAACAAAGAACACATTTTACGTTAATTGGTTATCTCAGTCCAGACCATCTGTCTCCCCAAATCTAATGAATGCTGGCATTCATATTGGTATGTACTCAATAGTCAAATTGGGTCTGAAATAAACCCTGCTCAAAGTCTTGTTATAGTTTCAGCTTGTGAGTTGTGGAACAAATGTTAAGATTCCTCTTATCCGGGTCCCTCCCCGTAAAAAATTTAAGTTCAGTTCCACATACCTCAAGCATGGGCTCCACATAGATGCATTTTGCATTTGCACAAGAGCATTACGCATTGTCCTCTCACTGTACAACTCAGGTATGCATTTGACATTATACGATTGCCTAGCACTTTATATATCAGATTAAAATACACATATAACTTTATATTGAGTGTCCATTGTTTTTTGACAGCTTTATCAGATATGTAGGCAATCACCATTAGCTCCGTTTTGTAGATAAGGAAATTGAGGCTTAGAGGCAGCCCATGATTTCACCCGTGAATACTTCTGTGATATTCTTCCCTTTTGTTCTGTTGCATCAGCTGATTGATTGGCTCATCTCAACAGGCCAAACTCTTTCCCACCCTGGATCTGGGTAACTTATGAAAGAGGAAGGGGGCCAGGAAAGTTCCTCCATGTTACTTCAAGGCACTTGAGTCTCATCTAAAGTGTCTCATTCACCAGAAAAATCTTTCCTTCTGTCAAGGACCAGCTTACGTCTGTGGTCCCTCTATGTGCTCTTACAGATAGACCTTTTTTTTTTTTAAATTTTAAAAATAGATGTGGTTAAATGATAAATACACAAGTGTGCTTCCCCAACAGAAAGTAAATTCCAAGAAAACAGAGACTTTGCCTATTTTGTTGGTCAAATTAGCCCTGATATTCATATTTCATATTCATTTAACTGCTCATGATTGAACATTTAATTATCAGGTCCTGTGCTAGCAGCAAAATTCTATAATCATGGACTGAGAAATACGGGGCTTCCTCTCACTTAGCAGTCCTTTCTATGCTGCATGCAAAGTAGAAATTGTAAAAGTAACTAACTTCATCCCGTATTGTTGCACATTGTGGAACTAGTGAGGAGCCTTTGGAATTAGATAGGCCTGGGATTGATTAGTGACTTTGTCCTCACTCTAAAGGCTGACATTAACTCTGTACTAACTCCGTAGGTATTATCACCATCATATATTAGAAACATCTATTTGGATACCTTAAGAATTGTTCAACTCTTGGGGAGCCCAGACGGCTCAGTCAGTTAAGCATCTGACTCTTGATTTTGGCTCAGGGTCATGAGATTGGGCTCTGCACTGGGCGTGGAGCCTGCTTAAGAGTCTCTCTCTCCCTCTCCTTCTGCCCCTCCCTGCCCCTGCCCCCCCAAAAAAAGAATTATTCAACTCTTTGAAAACAGGCATACATGTACTGATTGCATAATCGTTTGATAATTAATTTCTCTCCCTTCAGTATATATATTAATATATAAACAATGTACATATGTAACATATATAAGCATATATAACATATAAAAAATATATATACACAATGTAAACATATATGTATGTCCAATAAGACAGCTGATCATGAGGTAGAAGGTAAAAAGTCTAGATTGTGGATGGCAATCTGTGATATGGCTGGACTCAAAATGAGGTTTTGAAGAAACCTCAAAAAATTTATGACTGTTTTAATCACATTAATAAATAATTGCAGCAACAAAAAAAAAATTCCCCCAAAACAATAGGAAAAATTCTACCCAACACTCCAAAGTCTAAAGCAGAGGATCAAATAGGCCACATCTGGAGCGCTATCTATGGTTTGGGCAAACTACTTCCATCCAGGGGTTATTCAGGTGTTCCAAGTCCTTGCTCCCAACATCACCACTGCCATCTTGTTCATAAAAACTAGGACCAGTGGAAGGGTTATTGGCCTTTAAGGGAAGGCACTGATTGTAAGATTGTAAGACAGAGTGTAAGACTCCACCACCTCCACCATGTACCAAATGCTGAATTCTATTCTGTGATCTAACGGGGAACAAAATAGACATGGGCTCTATCATTTTAGAGTTTATAGTCTCAAGGGTTTAATGCAATAAATTCGTATTATGCTGTAATCAATGTCTATGAGAAATACTATTAAGAAGGTTCTGATTGTGCATGATATGAGAACCAGACTTCATCTGGAGGCTCAGAGCATTTAAGAAGCAACTGGAATAAATAGGAGTTATGTAGATGATAGAGGGCATTCTAGATTGAGAGAATAGTATATGCAATGGTTTTGAAGCTGGAGACAGCAAAGCACAAAAGCATGTAAAGCTTCATACATTTTCCAATCACTTTACATATATTATCTCATTTGATCCTCATATCTACTGAATGAGGTAGGTATTTTCACCCCCAGTGTCAGATAAGTACAAAGATGCTTAAAGAGAGTAAGTAACTTGTTCAAGGTCACACAACTACTAAACTCTTATTCGAACTCAGACCTCCTCTATTTCTGATTGAAATTGGGCTCAAGCTCAATTAAAATACTGACTTTACTAACAATCATAGGAAACTTCCTTGGACAGGTAGCCTACAGATTTGATGAATAGGTAAAATTTAAGCAATCTAGATACATAAAGTTATTCTGCACCCACAAAGTCCAAATTAATTTCCAAGGAGCTATTGTTCATGATTCATTTGTAGAACTAAAATTAAGTACTGGTATTAGAAATCAGCCAGCATCCTACACTTTCCTTCCAAGCAAAGACTAGCTTTGAAATTATTTAAGAAAGCTGACAGATGCTTCAAGATTACTGAACCTGTTTTAAGGAGAAAAAAATAGACACTACATTCCATTTATTTCACTTCTACATGTAAAACTCATCCTAAATTTAACTACAAAATATCTACCCTTGAATGTAGAGCTATTTATCCCCAAATGCCAGGCTGGCACATATGGTTTATATCAAGTACCCTTTTCTTCTACGCAAAAAGAACAGAGATGAAGTAGACAAGATTCATAGTGACTATTTTCATGACTTTTATATATGTTCTCGTGGTTGACAACTGCTCAGAAGATATGATAACATAGGAAAAGTTCAGCTACCATGGTTATATGAGTTGTCTAAAGGCTTAAAAACATAAAGGCAGAAAAAAAAATACAGGAACATTTACCTTTCAAAATAATAGAACAGTGACTTTCCCAGGTATCCCAAAGAGACAAGTGGGCATGAGTCTCACTGGATTGACAAGTCCTTTTGCAACAATCCATGATGAGCTATTGTGTGTCTCTTTAAAGCCCCAGGAAAGTTTCCAAGTCTTCAGTAACAGGAAACTAAATGTGACAGATTGTGTTCTGTGCTGCTACCAACAAACATTTTGGGCTTTGTGCTTCCTTAAAGTCATGCCCAATCATGTTTCAGACAGGTTTCCAACCTCGGAAAGCCACACGAAGGTCTGCCTCCAATATCAGATACTGTAGTCCTTCCAGAGAGGACAGCTGCAGGACACTTTTCACTGAGTGGCTCATGTAAGGCTCTCACCCTGCTGATACTTATGGAAATGCAGTTATAAATATGTGATAAAACATCTGCATAGACATTTCCAAAAGTCATGGTCATTACACTTACCAAAGCCTGCGGAGACAGGATGTCAGCCATGACGATTAAAATCCCATTTAAAGCATAAATCCTCATTAGATTTTTCAGATATTTTTAATTCATACTGTTATACATATTAAGGGAATTTTTAAAACTCTTCCTACATACAAGTAACACAGTTTTACATTTTCTGCCTTTTATATTTAGCTGTCTTTTTCTTCCCATGTGAAATGCTCCAATTCTTCTCTCTGTGTTAAGATTCTTTGGACACAAGCAACAGAAACATAACTTGGCTAGCTTAATCTTTCCAAGCAATTGATTGAAAGGACACTGGGGAGGTCACACAATCAAATGTAAAGGTGAAGGACTGGCTATCTGGGAGAATTACAGCATATTCAAAGATATTAGTAGCAGGAACTTGTGCACAATCTCTTTTTAGTGCTCACATTCGCTGAATATCACTATGCCAAGAAGTTAATTCCAGGAATTGGGTTTGTTTTTGCCTTTTGCCATCTTATTATTTTTTAAGTTTTTATTTTAATTTCAGTTAGTTAAAATACATTGTGATTTTAGTTTCAGGCGTACAATTACAGTGATTCGACAATGCCATACATCACTCGGTACTCATCACAACGAGTGTACTCCTTAATCCTCCAGGGACTGTTTTAATTTGGGTCATAAGCTCACCCTAGTTGGGAGGTGGGGAAAAAGCATTGTTATGAAGATCTCCCCCAGCACAATACGGAATACAGGGAGAAGTTTCCCAAAGGATAACCGAGGTGCTATTACAAACGAAACAAAACGAAGCGAAACAAAACAAAACAAAAAGGACAAAGGAAGCGAATGCTTACAATAATTGTTTTGGTTTCATTTGCTTGGTATGATTTGCCTTTCTGTTTGTCTGTTTGTTGTGTTGTTGTATCCACATTCTTTTTGTTCTTTAAGTTACTACAGGAAACTGCCCAAATGCCCATCGGTGGTAAAATGAATAAAGTGTGTTATTTACACAGTGGAACACTGTCCAGCAATGAGAATACATGTCCTGTAAGTGCACAAAAATACATATAAATCTCACAAACATAATGTTGAGCCAAAGCCAGTCAAAAAAAAGAACATACTGTTTGATTCCAATTATATAAATTACAAAAATAAGTGAAGCTAAATTGATGGTGTTAAAAGTCAGGATTTTGGTTATCCTGAGGAAAGGGGATTACTGACTGGAAGAGAATATGAAGAGGCTCTGGAGATATTGATCATGTTCTATTTTTTGAACTGAACACTAGTTTCAAAGTCTGTGAAGATCCACTGAGCTGTAAACTTAATGCATACTATTTGGTGTGTACATTGCCTGAGACAAAAGGAAAATTAAATAATACTGATTCTTTTAAAAAAAATTCACAGTGTGCTAATTGTGGACTTTTTAACATTAATTTTAATAAAAAATATACTGTATTAAAATATTATTTACCTTGAAACAATGTTTTGGTGTTCCCTTGAATTTTGTCCCTGAGGCAAATATCTCACTTTCCCCACCATAGACCAAACCCTGTACTACGCAACAGAGAGAATGAAAGCCAAAGGACATAAGGTGAACAAAACAAAGTCACAGAAATAATTTCTTCCTCTTCAAAAGCATTTTTCCTCATCAGTTAGAGGTCTTTCTATGTCTACAACTCTCCTATCTACATGGTTATACATAGTGGAATGAGTCTGAAAACCTTCCATGCCTTCCATTACCCAGCCAAGTCATATTATTGCATTTCCAAAGGAAAAACAAAATTAAGAATCCCACATAAACACCCCAAAATCTAAATACCTTCTTCCTCAAGACTTTGTTAACTTTGTTGAGCAACTACTACATGCAGTCACTGTCCTAGTCACCTTATAATATAGATTTTCTTTAAAGCTGAGAACAAGTAACCTTGATTCTCTTAATGGTCTTATACGGGAAGGATGATAATCCCCACTTTAGTAATGAAGAAGGCGGAGCAAAAGATTTTATGTCTTGCTGAAAATCACAAGCTAGGAAATGATGAGGCTATAAACCAACACTGTGTATACATCTAACTTCATGGGACGTATTTCCCAAATTCCCTGGCTTACACCCCTGAAGTACACAGCCACTCCCAGAGTTTGTATACACCCATGAGTACACTTAGTAGGGTCTTAAAAAGTGGGACTTCTCAAGTGTTTCCAAAGTCAATTTGGTTAAATTCAGGAAGAAAGGAAATTAAATCCTACAATGTCACAATTTTATTGTTATATCCTCAAGGCCTCAAACAGTGTGTGGCACTCAGTATATGCTCATAAAATACGTGTTAATTACATTTCTTAAATCAGAGAAACATTTTTCAAAGTCTGGTCTCTGTCATAGGAGACTCATCCAAATGTCAAAGTTTTTTTTTGTTTTGTTTTGTTTTTAAATGTCAGCAACTCCAGGATATTCAGTTTGAATTAGGTCCAAGGTCAGAATAGCTTTTTTGTTGTTGTTCTTACAGATGAAATCTACTATTCAGTTTTTTTTCAAAGAATTTTAATTTTAAAGCTATCAACAATTTCCTGAAATTATCTTCCGCAAGAGAGATAATGATAACAAGTCAATAATCAAAAAAAGTTACAGAGTGTATGATTTTCCAATTATTGCCTTATGTGATTTTTTTCGCCTTTTAATGATAATTCGTATTTTATGTAATGTGGTTCTTTCTCTTAACACTTTAAAAGTCTATCAAGTACTTTTGTCACTCCTTTTGACTTTGCTTTTGGATTGCCTATTTCTGATTAACAGAAGCTTCAAAGTCTCTTGTTCAGAAGTCAATCTGAATGCAGCTGTTGAATAATGGTACAGTGAACTCTTGACACTTTGTGTGGATAACATCTTTTCGACAAAATGATCACATCTATTGCACATCAATCACTTGACATAACCAAAATAAAGCCAGCTTAACAGAACAATATCTCATGATAAATACCTTCCTTTGAAACTTCCCATCTTTGCCTCTACACTTATTTATTGATAAATGATGTTCCTTCACCTTGATGCTCTTTTCCTCCGAGCAGGAGCCCCACTGTCCTATGACAGCTCCTACTGAGTTCACTACATTACCTAGATGTTTAAGGCAGTTTTCAAAGTCTTCTCTGTCTCAGTAGATTGCCAGTTAAATCAATACGCATTAAGAGCCCAAAGTTTAGAAGGGCAGATGCTTGCCCTCACCCAGTGGAACTAGGTAACAAGATAGCTGTTTCTTGTTCTTTGTCATCTTTATAGCCATGAGCAAAATCATGGGTTAGTATCAGGATCCTTGCCTTTCTTAGCCAGCTTCACAGGGCTCCGAAGAATGTGAACTCAGTCTAAGCTCCATCTTTGGTGGTTTATTCCCTTAGTGGAATGAGAACAATGGTGTTTATCTCTTGAATACTTTTAGTAAAACAATCAAACACAACTGTTGGAAATGGCACAGGTGCCATAGGGAGGCTTATAAGTTTTCAGTTACTGTACTACCTCTTTGTAAGTTTCTGTTATCCTGTAAATGAGTTAAAAGTCTTTTCTTATAAAAATTCTGTATTAGCTCTTGTTCAAAAAAAATTTTTTTTTTTTTTTCAAAATCTGTGGCTTTAAAGAATAAGTATTTATTCTTGCTCATGAGTTCACCAGCCATCGAGGTTGATTTAGGCCAGGCTCACGTGTCAGCACTCAGGGGCAGGTCAGTTGGGAACAGACCTGTCTAAAAAAGCTTCACTCACATGCCTGTTGATTGTGTGGCAGTCAGCTAGGCCGATGGGGTGACTGGGTTACTTATCTCTCATCATCCCAGAGACTAGCTTCAGCTCATTTATAGGGCAATGGTTTGGTTCCCAGGGAAAGCACATACCAAAACACTGCATAAGACACTTCCTGTTGACCAGAACAAATCACAAAGCTAGCACAGATTCAAGGGACAGGAAATACATGTAACCTCTTCGCAGGAGGAGATTCAAAGTCACATTCCATGGGCCATGGATACAGAGAAAGGAGAAGAAATTATGGCCAATTTTGTAATCCACCTATGGCAAATTCAAGAGCTCCCAAATAGTCAAATATATTTGCATGAATTTTTAAAAATTATGATCTGCTTTAAAATTTCAACTAAATTACTGAGATACCAGACCAATAAAATTATTTCATTTATACAAACATGTTTTAAATTTCACTGATTGATTTGTTTTAATCACTGGATATGCTAGGTGGAAAGCAATATGCATGGATTTGAAACTTTCAACGTAAATTTGTTTTGATGACACCATTTCAAAATCATATAAAATAATTTTAATTGCACTATCATTAGCATTAAAAATTTAGGATCTTAAGTTAGCTGTATCTGAGAATAACAACAACAATAATATTCACTCTATTTCAAGTAACATTATTCTTGCTGTAGAGTGCAAAGTGTTCATACATCATAAAGCAAAATGAATATCCTATCTGTTTAATTTGGTCACCAACCAGATGCTCTTAGCTTGTCTTTAGTAAGGCCAAAGGATCATGTTATACTTAAATCTTTATAGAAACCTCATAAAGGGACAGTTTAAAAGAAGACAGTTAACACTAAAGAACTTAGGAAAATTAATGTAAGCAGAAAATATGCTTTAAACTATTTGATTTATAAAAGGATTAAATAAAATAATATATATAAAGAACTATAAGAGTATCAGCTATTCTTCACTGAATATATGGTAGGTATTTTTATTCTAGACTTCAGCATAATATTACTTTTTGGAGGCTAGCATATAGGTTTGAGTGGGTTCTGTGAACAACATCCACATATCACTGTGGCATGTTTCTGATATTTATTTTTAACCAGTAAATATTCTCCTACTCTACCGGCTGTAATAGTCTGACATTTTGTAACTTAGCAGCTTTGACTCTTATTTATGTAGGCTGCATTATTTTCCATCAATTTGTCCTTTAGAGGGAGCTTGTTTCAAACAGAAACTATATTATTATATTAATGAGTGAAAAAAATGAACGAATACTATTATTTCAAGTGTTTATTGAATTCAATAAACTGAGAAATGATACTAACCCCAAGCTTCCAATAATTTGCAAGTAGAGATGCAAGAAACCAATTTATTATGAAGAAATATAGAAGAGAATAACTGTGTAAATGAATGCTTAAAAACTTAATTACAGCTTTTTGTATTTGTCATTTTTTACTTTAAGTGGGCTTGTAAAATCTTCAAGAATTGATATTGAATTTTCATGGTTTACTACCATGAGGAGTAATTCTATAAAATGTATGATGCATTTTTGTTGGTTAGTTCATTCTCTCCTCTGAGATCAAATCATCAGCAAAGAACAAAATAAACTTCTGGCAGGGGATATAAATTGTCTGCTGACAGCAAAGATAAATTCAGGACATCACCATATCCATCAGGATCACAAACATTCCTTGCCTAATTGAGGGTTTAGAGTGAAGAAAAAATATATCTAGAGAAAAACTGCTAGAGGAATTTTTGTAGCCACAATGGCCTGAAGACCTTTATGTTGAAGAGTTACTGTGAAAATTACATAAGATAATAGTTACAAAGTGTTTCAGACAGTACGTGTCCAATATGTGCTTAAAACCGGTGATTGATAATAGTATCAACTGTAAACATCATTATCACCATTATTATCTTTAAAATATTTTGCATTGTTAAGACGTTTATGATGTTCAATTTCTTACAAAAGTGGTATGAAAAGCACTTTAACTCACGGTTCCTATTCACTGCTGTGTTTTACTCCTATCCTCACAAATGTTTAATTGAAGCTGACCTAGAAAAAAACAGTTTCCTAAATACAGGACCTTAAACAATTATCATTACAATCATAACCTACCCCCTGAAGAGACAAAATGAGATCACATCTTCAGCTATTGCTCTCTCTGTGCTCAGCTATTTCTAAAGCAGTGTCACAAATTTCAGAGTTTGACATGGAGTTGAAGTTTTCTTCAAACCAAACAACAGTAATTATATTCTACGGTTCTTCATGGAGACATTTACTTTAGCAATCAAAGTTGTATAAAGACCCAAAGCCAAGGAAGCCATGAATTTCCCTACTCAATCTCTATCTTCCTCCATCTTCAGCTTCACAAATATCCTTTCTCTGGGATGAAAAATGGGATACCATGTGCTTCCCTAAGTCCCTTAAGAGTTGACCAGCTCTTTCTGCCCATGGGTCTTTTCCCAATCCTTAATAAAACCACCTTAAAAAAAAAAAAAAAAAGAGTTGACCATTGGTGTGTCTCTTATGTGTAAGGCTCCTTAAGAGAAGAAACGGCTGATTGAACTTGTTTTGCACAGTGTGTACAAGGGAACAGAGCTAAAAAAAAGATACTTAATCAATACTAAGTATGATAATTTGAGAGGTGAAGGAAAATCTATTAAGATTTCTTTGGAAAAGCCTGAATGATCAGACACAGGATATCAATTTAGAGCTTAATCTGTTGTAACAAATTTATAAGAAAATAATTTTTTAAAGCACTCCACTATCACGTTGGTATATTTTTGAGAACCACAACAAGAGGGGCACCGTGTTACTTGAAATATAAATCTCATTAAAACACTCATTCTTCTCTGGAAGAACAGGGGAAGAGTCTATGGTCGTACTTTATGGGATGCTCATATTTTTTCACATTTAAGAAGAAAAAGAGGAAGTGATTTAAGCTTAAATATATGAATAAAAACTTAAGCCCAACCTGCATATAAATCAGATCGAGGTAATTACTTATGATCTACTCATCTGACATAAAAATGCAAGAAACCATTAGAAAAAAATATATATATTTAAGATTTTATTTATTTGAGAGAGAGAGAGAGAGACAGCGAGCACACAAGGAGAGTGACAGGGAGAAGCAGACTCCCTGCTGAGCAGGGAGCCCGATGTGGGACTCAATCCCAGGACCCTGAGATCATAACCTAAGCCAAAGGCAGATGCTTAACTAATTGAGCCACCCATGCACCCCCAAAAATATATTTTTTACATTTAAAAAATTGCATTAAGAATACTTAACATGAGTTTTACACTCAACAAATTTTTAAGTATATAATTACAGTAACACTAACTCCAGGCACAAGGTTGTACAGTAGATCTCTAGAACTTAATCACTTTGCATAAGTAAAACATTTTCAACTTATGATGAAAAAAGTACCTTTGGAATCAAGGACAAAAGTGTTAATATAAATAACTAAATATTCATCAATAAGCATTTCAAGGAACCAACAAAAAATACATTTTGCATATTCAAAACAAAAATCTATTAACTAGTGTGAATGGGACTTCAATAGTTTGAACACTGGGGCTTCGTGTTTTCACAATGTTTCCCTAACGTGCCCAGTGACTATCACACCCAAAGCAGCCTGGTCTGTCTGTATGTATATGTTGATGCTAAGGTATATATGCAGGACATAATTCTACAAAATCACAATGATCTGTTATCTTCTTAGAAAATTTTTAAAAATTTATTTTAGCCACATCTTGGTAAAGTTGGGGGTAGAGAGTATTTCTCAAAGATGAGCTGCATGGACTACACGCTGTACACTTTGCTATAAAGACTTACTTTCCTCCCTTGTGAAGTTGGTTGACAGTTTATTCTTGAGAAAAACAAAAAGACCAATGTCTCTCTCATTTTGATTTCAATATATATAATGGTGTTTAATAGCATTGTTTAATAACTTCACATGGTTTTTTTCTTTTCTTTTTTTTTTTTTTTTTAAGATTTTTATTTATTTGACAGAGAGAGCACAAGCAGAGGGAGAGAGAGGGAGAAGCAGGCTCCCTGCTGAGCAAGGAGCCCGATGTGGGACTCGATCCCAGGACCCTGGGATCATGACCTGGGCCGAAGGCAGCCGCTTAACCAACTGAGCCACCCAGGCGTCCCGCACATGGGTTTTTTTCAAGAGATTTTCACTAATAATGCTAAGTTCAGATGAAATTTCAGTTGCATAAAATTGAACATTGCAAAATAATACGAGCTGAAGCAAAATAAGAGTACTTTTCTCTCATGTAAAATGAGTCTGAACAGAGCCAGTCTAGGGCTAGTTTGTTGGCTTCCTAGTGATACCGGGGACTCAAGCTCTGCTACCTTTCTGCTCTGTCATCTGACAATCATTTCTATTGTCAAGGTCACTATGGCTGAAGATGTATGCTGGAATTCCAATCATTCTTACTTAGAATAGACGAAGAGAAAAGTAGACAGGCAAACACAGTTCCTCCCACCTCCTCTGACTTTAATCTTGAACCTTCACAGAAATCTCACGCAGCATTTCTTCTTATAGCACGTTGGCCAAAACATAATGTCTTGACCACATTGGGAAAAGTGGCACATTTCACCCTGAATAATATCAGTGTTGTGTTCCTGACGAGGAAGTAGAGAATGGGAAGAGAGTAAGAGAGAGAGAGCCTAAGACTGACTGGAAATAGGCAACTGGCTGACTGTCTGAACAAACCTTATCCAAGTATTTAAAAAGAGAAAACTGATGGTAAACTCTTTAATTCACTGGCTCTTTTCTTCACTCTTTCAGGGAACCATTACTATTGATTTTTTTTTTTCTTTTTCTGTATTACACACCATCCTTGTATAAGGAATGCAATGTCTAGCAATTAGACATGGTACTTGCTTTCACATTGCTTTTAGCGCAGTGAAGGGGTTTGATCAGGGAATAGGAAAATGCAATAAAATGTGACATGGTCTATGGAAGGACAAGGGACTACGATAGCAAGTAGACAAAACCCATTCAGTTTAGATTCTACTTATACTGGGAAAACTCTGATTAAGAGGAAACATGATTAGGAGTTTGCCAAGTGAGATCAGGAAATGCAAAAATATATTTCAGCACAAGGACAGCTCACAGGACAGCTCAAAATCACAGGGATCATGCCCTTTGTGGGACTGAAAGTTCAATGTGACTGTTGTTATAGGGATTTAACAATGTACACAGCAATAGAGAAGGCTGAGATGTAAATAGGATTTAGTGAGCCACTTAGATAACTGTGTTTTGTTTCATTTTGTTATTCAGAGTAATAGCTAGTCATTGAATGGTACAAACAGAAGAATGACTAGATTCACTTAACCCTGAAGTATACAGTATTCAGGGTAGATCTGGTCCACTAACTAAAAACTTAGATACTTTTCCACATTCTCTTTCCTAAGTGAGATGATCATTTTTTTTTTTGAGTCCCAATTTAGAATACATCATGAAAAACAGTTAAAATTTTGTCTATCTTGGAAAACCCTGTCTCATTTTTCCATATTTATTGAAAAGTTTTACTTTACAAGATATGTGTATTGTTTGAAATCATACATCGGATTTATTACCACTCCTAAATTCAATTTAGATAGTTGCTAAAATAATTTTCATATCTTTAATGAGTTTTGTAAATCACCTCTGAGCACACAGACTAATATTCTTTGTGAAGCTACTGGAAGAGGGATGGTCATAAAAGGAAGCTTTGCTAATGAGTGAATTGCACTGGAATATTCTTTCCACTGTATATTTTCCATTATTTTAATCAAGCAAGTGACAAAGAGAATCTCCATACTTATTGTGCAGCAACAATAGCAACACCTGCAGAAAAATGGAGACTGCGACAGTTAAATGTAAAGCACCATGTGTGTTAAAAATGAGTAATATTTTATCAGGACTGAAAATAATTCCTCAACACTACAATAGAAAGGGTTTATATTGTCATTCACAGCAGCTAAGCATATAATTATAATAGACCCTGAAATCCAGTCAACATAATCACTTTCCCTTAGTTGTCTGAGGTTAAAAAAAAAATTTAAAAACTGTGATTATATTAGGAAATATTTTTGTACAGAGAGAATTATTAATCAGAAAAAAATGTCCTCCACTGAAAGAAAGAAAAAAATGTTCTTACTAAAGTGGAATAATTTTTCTATTAATTATTCCCACTGAGACTTCCTTAGTGACACAGAAATGTACATGCTTATATGCCAGATAATTATAATACCCCAAGAATAAGACACTATGAGCCCTATTCAATATGTGTTCTGGTGTCAAGGCATCAGAACTATCGAAAAGAGTCCTACTTTAAGAAATGATAAAAGAGACAGACATTAAAGAAGAAACTAAGGATCTCAGAAAAATAACTTCCAAAGTATGAATGATCCTCAATAATTTTGATACAAGTATTTATGTGTAGATTTGTCCATACTACTCACTCTGTGACATCACACCAAGTTGGATAATAAATCCTTCTTTAGCCCCTTAAAGAGAATATTTGTTCTCTTGAAGGAAAATATAGAGCATGCTTATGCTGCCTCCCTTAATTTAGTAATTCCCTTTTCTTAACTTCTTCAAATAGCTAAATGAAGGTGGGATTCTAAAAAGTTCTTAGATTTATTTAATACCAAAGTACTATGAGAAATCTTTAGCATTAGTGTGAACTGGAAAACTGGACTTCTGTAACTTGCAAACCCCAAAAAGAGAGTTGGTGAGGGAATTACTTTAAAACATAAAACCTGTAAATATGCAAATTCTTAAATATTCACTTCTGTTTTCTTTGCAATCCCATATCAGGTACACCAATAGGAGAGTCAGTATTCTATGTGCTCAGAAATATAGAAATTTGGATGACTCAGCCATCAAAGTAGTTGTTTAGGACCCTTTTGTAAGAAGCATACTTCAACAAACTTATTTTTTATTAATTTATATTATTAATATATTTTAATTCCTTTTAAGTGTATATTTTAGTTTTATATACTGGAAAAGGGTATATCCATGAATAGAGAGATGTAGGATATAGCACACGAAGGGGAAAAAGTAGAATTAGTATATACAAAAATGTTCTGGGCAATCACAGAAGAAAAACAATTTTTTGAATTAGTGTACTTAGGGAAAGTTCCTTGAAATCTATTGTCCTCCCTCTCCCCCCATCTACTGATCCCCAATCTACCTTTTTCTTTCTTTCTTTTTCTTTTTAAGAAAAATGTAGATTGACTTGACTATGCCTGGTCCTTTTCTAATTCTGGGTATATAGGACAAAATATGAGGAAATCTCTACTAATATTCAGTATACTGAATATTAAATATTCTGTATAGTTAGTCTTCTATTCAGTTGCTCTTAGTGTTCATAGTAGCCATTATTACACAAAAAATTAGATTCACTTGATATATATATGCCACCTACCTGTCCCTTTGGAACCTGTTCAGCATCCCAGCCTTAATGTGGTGAAGGATGCACGTGGCATCAGATAAGCATCCATTTAATTTCTGTAAACTTTCAATCTCCTAATTCTAGTCATCTATCTACATCATCTCTCTCATTACCCAAGCTCTGCCATTGACTGAGACCTACTTTTGGTAGCCAGCCCCCAAGGTTGTCTCCAATTATCACTGCCCCTTGGCACTGGCATGCTTGTGCTGTCTCCCACACTGTGGCAGGATTGGTCTGTCTGATCAATAGCATAAGGCAGAAGTGAAGCTCTACCATTTCCAAGACCACAGCTTGTGTCACAAGCACTCTCTCCTTCACACTCTCTCTTCTTCTCAGTTAACTTGCAATGTTGTGCAGCCCTATGGAAGAGCCCAAGCCAACAACTCTGTGAGTGAGTTTGGAAATTGATTTCCCATCCCCAACAGAGCCAACAGCTTAATTGCAAACTTAGGGGAGACCCTGAGTTAGCTACTAAGCTGCTAATAGATTCCTGATAACAGAAACTGTAAACAATTTTTTTTTGAAGCTGCTAAATCCCGGGATAATTTGTTATGACATAATAGCTAACTAATCCAGACTCTGGTACCTAGAAGTGGAGCTCAGCTGTTGCAAAAGTCTAAAATGTAGGTGTGGCTTTAGAACTGGGAGTTGGAATTTGAGAAGAGCTTTAGTGAAAGTCTTGGGTCTTGAAGAGTTACTGGATGCCTCCAGGGAGGGCTTGGGAGAGTGAGGTAAATGTTACTGGAAATGGTGCAGGTGCAGAATTTTAGCAACACTGCCGCCTGCAGTTATGTGGAATGTGGAAAATGTATCTAATGAAGCAGACAATCTAAAGAGATTTCCAAACACAGTGAGCGTGCCATATGGTTTCTTCCTGCTGCTTTAAGTGAAATGTGAGAGAAGATCGATAAAATAAAAGAACAGTTATCACAGACCTGTACCTCTGAAACAAATAATACATTATATGTTTAAAAAAAAAAAAAGATAGTAGGAAGGGAAAAATGAAGGGGGGGAATCAGAGGGGGAGATGAACCATGAGAGACTATGGACTCTGAGAAACAAACTGAGGGTTCTAGAGGGGAGGGGGGTGGGGGGATGGGTTAGCCTGGTGATGGGTATTAAAGAGGGCACATATTGAATGGAGCACTGGGTGTTATATGCCAACAATGAATCATGGAACACTACATCAAAAACTAATGATGTAATGTATGGTGATTAACATAACATAAAATTTAAAAAAATAAAAATAAAAATAAAAAAAGAACAGTTAAATATAAAGAAGGCAGAACTTGATGATTCTGAAAATCCCCAACCTCTACAGATAACAAAACATGATCCAAAGGCAAAGTTGAGGGTATGATTGTAACATCTTTTCTTTAAGCCCTCCCTCAGAAAGATGGAAGGTAGTATCTCAGAGTACTGGTAGGAAAATATCCCCTAAAGGAATGAAAGGTGTGTAACTTCTGAATGAAACAAGAGGACTTCTAGGAAGCTTAAGAACATCGCCCTCAGCAATCCCAGCAGAAGGGAAAGGTAAAAGATTACCTAACAGATATTTATGAGTTTGTTTTGTTTTGTTTTGTTCTAAAGGAGTAGATCCTAGAAAGATTCACAGAGGGCCCACCAAGTTCTTTAAAAGTTCAATGTTTTGACTGAATGGATTAATAGTACAGAACAAAAAGACACCTTTAGACATCCCAAATTATATTGACAAGAAGTAGGCAGAGAGAATTACTCAGCTGCAAACACACAGTAACCTTCATGAAATGGGAAGGGTGACTGAGAGGTCAGAACCAAATCTTGGAGGGTTGAGGGAAGAGACATGAGGAATTCCAGTCCTTGAGACCTAATCAAGGAAATTCCAACATTTTGATCTCTATAGTAGTGATCCTCTATCAGATCCATCATTATTTATGGTGCATAGGGGTACAGGTACCTCTTTTTTATTTCTATAGGTTGAGAAGAACTGCACTGGCATGGCTGTATTTAAGGAACTATACCCGAGGAACTTCATCCATACCTGGACCTGCTGTAGAGGGTAAGATTCTTGAATTCGAGTGGATGTTTAAGTAGGATTATAATTTGGGGTGTGGAGGGCCTTGAGAGAGGTTAAGTATACACTGAAAGGGTCAGAGAGATGAACAATTTTTATGTATGTAATACTGTATCATTAATTATAATCACCATTCTCTACATGAGATCTTCACAAGTTGTTCATCTTATAAATGGAAGCTTGTATTCTTTGACATCTTCCCATTTCCCCTGGCCCAAACAGGCCCTGGTAACCACCATTCTACTCTGTTTCTATGAGCTTGACTTTTTTAAGGTTCATGTATAAATAAGATCATACAATATTTGCTTTTCTCTGTGACTTAGCATAATACTCTCAAGGTCTACCTGTGTTGTCGCAAATGGCAGGATGTCCTTGTTTCTCATGTCTGAATAATACACACATGTCTGAATAATACACACACCCACCCACCATATATCTTCTTTATCCACTCATCCATTGACAAACACTTAAATTGTTTTCCATATCTTGGTGATTGTAAATAATGCTATAACAATGCTACAACAGGAGAGTGCAGATATCTCTTCAAGATCCTGTTTTCATTTTCTATGGCTATAAACCCAGAAATGAAACTGCTGGATCATAAAGTAATTCTATTTTAAATTTTTTTGAGGAACCATCAATTGCATAGTGACTACATCAATTTATATTGTCACCAAACTTGCATAAACATTCTCTTTTGTCCACATCCTTGCCAACACTTGTTATCTCTCGTCTTTTTTTATGACAGCCATTCTAACAGGTGTGAAGGAGATAGCTCATTGTGGTTTTGACTGCATTTCCCTGTTGATTAGCAATGATATTTGAGAAGGATTGGCATTAATTCTTTAAATGTTTGGTAGAATTCACCAGTGAAACAATCTGGTCCTGGGCTTTTCTTTCTTGGGAGGTCTTCTGATTACTGATTAAATCTCCTTACTTGTTATTGGTCTGTTCAGATTTTCTATTCATGATTTAGTCTTGGTAGGTTGTATATTTCTAAGAATGTATCCATTTCTTCTAGGTTATCCAATTTGCTGGCATTGAGACTGGCTTCTGTTATATCCAGTGTCCTTATCTTTTTCTGACTGGATATAAAACACTATTGGGAATGTATTTAGTCTCTCTTGAGAAGTTTAGTTTCTTCATAGGATGGATAGAAATCATCTTTCCTTGACTTGAGTGTGGTTAGTGTCTTGGCAGAAGAACTGATATCCTATAACTTGACACCTAATGGATTTAGGGATGTTAACACTTGAACTATAAATTTTTGTAACAGCTACACATTGGTTCTTATGTCCTGAAACTAAGTATCAGATATCCCTTAAATATAACAATATCTGACTTCTGGTATTTATTTAGAACATACGTGAGCATTCATATGAAATGATAAAAGTAACATTCGCCTTGGGCTTTCCCTACACAGCTGAGGAAATAAGGCTACTAAATGCTCTCACAGTTCTTGCACTGAGTTTCAAAAGTAAACTGTTATTGCTTATAAATCCTTTAAATGATCAAGTATACTCTGTGCTATTCTTTCCAAATGCTGAAATAATTATTTTTAAAAGAAAAAAAAATCATTCTAAAGGGCAAAGTAATTAGGATAGGAAAAGTGATATACAAGCCAGCATTGGGTGCTGGGCAGCAAAATGAACTGCCCTGGGCAAGGGAGACCCAGGAATACAAGTACAACTTCAGGATTGGCCAAGGCTGTGACTGTGAAGGGGGCAGTAGAACACAGATGTGAATCTCAATGTGCTCTAATAATGTTGGTTTGGACTGAGAGGAGCCAGGGGTACTATGAGTATGACAGCCCATGATACAACCATAAGGAAAACTTGTGTGGCGATGACTGTTGGATGGATGGGTTCAACATTAAAGGACTGCAGAAGTCACATTGATTTTGATATTAGGTAGAGCCACTGTTCTTACCCTTTTCTAGTACAAAACACATGATGGCTGATTTTTACATCTATGAAAAATAAATTCCGTTACTGTGTCCACTGATGTGCATGTTAGCTATAGCTCCGTCATTTTTCTCTTCTAGTCTAGAAAGTATTACAGCAGTGTATTAGAACGACCTTGGAGGTCTTACCCGCTTTTGTATTAATTTATTATGAAAAGAAATAATCGTCCAACATTAGTTCTATTAACACTTATTGTTACCAAGATTCACCTCACTGATAAAGGAATACCACAGTTGTAAATCTTTATTTATTTTTATTATTTTTAAATGAATGCCTCTTAATAAAGCCTTCTGGAAACCCTAATATATTCACTACTCCCTTCTGCTTTCCCTTGTGGTACTATATTTTAATAGGACATGTTGTTCTTTATATTGACGTATAATTAACATACAGTATTATATTAGTTTCAGGTGTACAATATAATGATTCAACAATTCTTTACATTCCTAAGTGCTTACTGGGATAAGTATAGTCACCACTGTCACCAAACAACATTATTACAATCTTATTGACACTTTTTCTTGTGCTGTTCTTTTCATCTCTCTGACCTGTTTATTTTGTAATTGAAACTTTGTACCTCTTAATGCCCTTTATCTATTGCACCCATTCCCCACCCTCCACATCCCCTGGGGCAACCACCTATTTGTTCTTTGTTTTTCAGAGTCTGGTTTTTTTGTGTATCCCTTTTTTTTTCCCCCTTTGGTTTTCATTTGTTTTGCTTCTTAAATTCCACCTATGAGTGAAATCATATGGTATTTGTTTTTCTTTGTCTGACTTATCTCACTTAGCATTATACCCTCTAGGTCCATCCATGTTGTTGCAAATGGCATGATCTCATTCTTTTTTAGGGCTGAGTAATATTCCATTGTATATATACCACATCTTCTTTATTCATTCATCTACAGATGGACATGGGTTGTTTCCAAATCTTAACTATTATAAATAATGCAGCAATAAACACAGGAGTTCATATATGTTTTCAAATTCATGTTTTTAATTTCTTTGGGTAAATACCCAGTAGTAGAATTACCGTATCATATGGGGTTTCTATTTTTAATTTGAGGAACCTCCATACTGTTTTCCACAGTGGCTGCACCAATTTGCATTCTGACCAATAGTGCACAAAGGGTCCTTTTTCTCTACACCCCCACCAACACTTGTTATTTCTTGTCTTTTTGATTCAAGCCATTCTGACAGGTGTAAGGTGATATCTCATTGTGGTTTCGATTTGCATTCCCCTGATGGTTAGTGATGTTGAACATCTTTTATGTGTCTGTTGGCCATCAGTATGTCTTCTTCAGAAAAATGTCTATTCAGGTCCTCTGCCCATTTTTCAACAGAATTATTTGCTGTTCTGGAGTTGTGTTTTATAAGTTCTTTATGTATTTTGGATGGTAACACCTTATCAGATTTACCATTTGCCAATATCTTCTATTCAGTAGGTTGTCTTTTCGTTTTGTTGATTGGTATGGTTAACACTAATTGTCACATTTCTCAAGATCCACCTCACCCACAAAGTAATACCAAGGTCGTAAATCTTTAAAATATAAGAAAAACAGTCTGTTGGGAGAGCTACTAAAGAGATGCCCAGTTAAAAAGAACAAACGAGTATCAAAATAAGTGATCATTCTGTGGTAAATTCAGAGGGACATTAGTGGGCCGATTAGCATCTTGCAAGGTTAAGCTACTATAAAAAGAATTGCATATATCTCAAGTTGTATATGTTTCATCTTTATCACCCTGTTTGAGTCAGTGCAGTATCTATAAAAGTTATCATATTATTTTCCAGAAATTTTTGGGAGAAAGGTACTTTCTACACAGCTAGAACCCAGAGGGTTCAACAAGGAGAACATTACATAGGATTTGAAGGATAAATTTAGTAAGTACACTGGAGTGAAACTGATCAAGAAGCCCAGTGTTTGGCAAAGAGTCCGGCACATAACAGGAACTAATAAATACACTGAAAATGAAACCTCAGAATTTTACAGCTGAACAAGATCCAATAGAATTCCTACAGCAGCCAATTCCTTTGAAAGCTGGAGACACTAAGCTTTTTTAATTTATTTTTTTCTAGGAGACTTAGAAAGGTAATTATAACATAGTTCAAAACTTAGACTGTGGAATGGATTGGCCACTTATTTACTCAATGAACTTGAACCAATTATTTAAATTCTATGAGTCTCACTCTCTTCAGTGAGAACAAACAGCTGCTCTGAGTTATAACATGTATGTAAAGTGATAACAAAATGCAGGACACACAGGGAGCATTCAGTAAATGACAGTGGTAGTGTTGATATACAAAGTTGCTCATAGACCAGAGGATAGGATTTATGTGTCCTGCATCCATCACTATATATAAATCTATTTCCAAATTCTAACTGAACTATTATTTACTGACCTTTCATGCATGGTGCATGTGAATTTCCTATATGCTATTCTTAATATTACATCATGATGCCTGTATATCAATTTTCTATCAGATTAGTGTGTAATAATAAACGGCACTACCACTGGCTCATTTTTTCAGTAATATTCCTATTATAATTTCTGACCATTCTAATTCATCAATGTTAAAGATAATTTCCTCCCCTCATAAAATATTAACATCCTTTTCTGTGTGACTAAGAATTGTCTTCAAGCAAGTTCTTCCTGTCATTAATTAAAATAATGAGTAGTGTAATATTAAATGTGTAATTCTCTGACAAGCACTCAAGTGTTTGCCGAGAAGTCCCTTTCTACCAAAAACATCTGGAAAATAATATGGTAAATTAAAAAGCTGATACTTTAATACACTACAGGGTAACCCCCAAGTCGAGGTAGGCAAAGTGCCAAATTGGCAAAGCTCTTACTCCTGGCATGGTGCCACAGCATCCTCGTTTTTTCTTTTCTTGATGTGTTATATGAGGATTTTGCTCAGCCCCTCTCTATTTTCATTGCTTATCTCATCAGACAGGAAAATGACAACAAACACGTTCCACCACAGCTTAGCTTTTCTGCTTGCAACAGACAAGTGCCTTACACAGACACAGCTACCATAAATATTTTAGGAACTCCGATAGACTTGGGAACAGCCGTAGTTAGTAAAAATAGTTGTATGACTCCTGCCCCAGCAGTAAAAGTAAATTGCTCCTTCTCATTGGTTTTATGTCCTCTGCTAGATGCATTTTAATGGGCATTCAGGTCCTCTTCCAAGAAGCTGTAGTCCTTTACTTACTTTTTCCCCTCTCTCAACTCTATGTTTTCAGGGTGTTGAGTAGTATATTAAGAGCTTGAAGCTTTAAAACTCAGTCATCCAACACTTTGTGAAATGAGTTACTTGATTTGTCCAGGACTTTACTGTTCTGGTTCCCAGCCATATTATGTCTTACACTTTGTAAAAGACTTTGATCCTCAGATTTACACCAAGAAGGATTAATTTCCCCACTTTTCTTAAAAAAAAAAACAAACAAACCTGAAGCTCAGAAAACTAAGAGATTCTTCCCAAAATCAAGAGACAAATAATACAGCTGTGCTTCTTAAAATGTAGAACTTTCAATAAGATCATCATTCTATATATTAGATACAAATTAGTGGAAAAACAAAGAAGTGGGACTAGCATTCAGGTCTTGTGATCCCACATCTAGAGATTTTTCTGTGGCAGCATCTTGTAACCACAAAATCCAGACAGGAAGAAGGGAAATAGTATATGAACAGCACATGGAAAGACTTTCAGATCATATTCAGATATTTCGCACCCTCAAATGTCCCATAAAATATCACTGACGAAGAAAACATTGTATCTGATAGAAACAAAAAAGTCTTCAGTGATATTTTACCTGAGACTTGATGGGTAAGAAATATTTAAATATGATCTGAAAATCTTTCCATATACTATTTTTATTGTCTTCCTCAAAATTCCTCCACAGTATTTCTCCCTCTTGTGGTATGAACCTTTTCCTTTACAGTATGCATTTCAGATAATTTCTGAAAGTTTGACAGGAGAAACTATGACCTCATTTCTTTTCACATACTATAATAACATCTTTCAAAATTAATTTTTTCTCAACAGCAAGAGACAAGATTCAATATGGAACATTCCAATGATGGAAGAAGAAACAGAAGTAGGATCCATCATAATCTGCGTTCCTGCCAATGGCTGGCCACTTGACTGATCTTCCTCCTTCTGTCATGACCACATGAAAAACTTTACTAATCTCCTGGTATCTACAAGAATAGCTCAGAATCCCTCAGCAGGGCCAGTAGGCTCTACTCTTCTCCCTTAGTCACATTATCAGTCCCTTCCTCCAATCCCACCAAACCCATGCATTGCACATGTTCAACCACACTCTTGAATCCCCTTGGTACTTTGAACAAAACAGTCCCTTTCTCCATGTCTTAGGTAAAGAGAACTTTATTTGAACTGCAGATTTATTGGGGTGTGCTTTCTGGAACAAAATGAATTAAGAGATGTAGAACTGGGTAGTGAAAGATGTGAAGCCTTTTAGAGAGAAGCCTTAGCTAATCTCAGTATTGTCACTGAATGCAGTCTGACTCTGAGGAGGGAGCCTAACCTCAGGCAAGGCATCTCACTATGTCTGAAGGCAAGTCACAGAAATATATTCAGCCATGAGCTATCAACAACCCATGCTCCAAACAGATGGGAGAATAAATGCCTTAGTCCTAAGTGGGAGTCTGGGCATAACACTGCAGTGTCCACATTAGTTTGTAAAGACATATTATACTCTCCTCTACCTGTGACAAATCCTATTCATCCTTCAAAATGCCGGCCAAACAGCCTTGCTTCTGTGACTCCTTCTTTAATTATTCACTTTTTTCATTATTTCATATTTTATGTCTACAAAGTAATATTTATCATGGGCCTCACTAGTCTTTGAGTTCCATGCAGAAAGGCCCTGTACCTCATTACTTTCTTTCCAGTGCCCAGCACAGCACCAGGCTATACCAATTAATAAATACTGAATTAAAAAGCACATCAAGCTGGCAGCACACAGGCCCTCTCCTGAATGCTTTCCTCCTTTCAAATTTGATATAGTAGAAATTCAGTCATATATATGTATAACCAGAGAGGATCTCCTGCTCTTCTGCCCTGAGGTTCTTGCATGAAACATTTTGTTGAGGAAGAATATGTACCATTTATACCCAAGGGAGGAATTCATGACATAAAACAAGAGAGATAGTTGTGGGAGTAATTACATACAATTCAAAATTAGGAGAGCTAAGTTTCAGCCTAGACACAGCCATGTACTAACTGGGAGATCTCAGAGGGACCTATCTATCTATCTACCTTTTATTTATGATTTATTTATTTATTTGGGGGGGGGGCAGAGGAAAAGGGAGAGAGAGAATCTCAAGCAGACTCCCTGCTGAGGGCAGAGCCTGATGCTGGGCTCAGTCTCACAGCCCTCGAGATCACAACCTGAGCCAAACCCAAGAGTCAGCTGCTTAACCCACCGCACCATCCAGGTGCCCAAGAGGGTCTTAGCTCTTTACATATTATAATTTCCTAGAACATAAGCATGTGATTTCATCAAAGGGTATTTGAGCTAAGGAGGAATTTGTAGAACTTTTAATCCTTACTATATGTCATCAGAATGGAATGAACAAGGTTAAGGGTGCTTTACAAAAAAAGGCCTTTTTAGACAACAAAGTTTTAGTTATTTACAGATGAAATGATGGTGGGCATCTGTCTTAGGCAAAAGAAAATGAGCAAAAGAGCTGATAACAAAAGAAAAATGAGACTCAAAACTGTCAGGTCTATTTCCTAAATCAGTTCATATGTGCAGGGGCACAATTTAAAGTCAAAACCTAAATCTTCCAATATTCCTAGACTTATTCTTAAACTCACCCTTTTTAAGATACATTCTCTCCTAGAAACCTCATCATTCTCATTTCATTTGCCTATACCGGGTATGGCCAAATCTCTGGAAAGAGTTATCAGTCCATATTGTTATTAGACTGGGTCTTAGAAACAGCTTTTGCTGCCAAACAAAAGATATTTTGGAGACCAATCAGAACACTGTGTATTTAAACACCAATTATAATTCTTGAGTTTTTTTTTTTTCTGAAAGAGATACACATCCATGAATCTAGCATCTTACCAGATGAATCTGTGAAATGTTTTATTTCCCTTTTGATTTCTCTCTCTCTCTGAGACATACACACACACACACACACAATTTCCCTGTTTTTCCACTGGAAGGGGTTAAAAGTAATGACATATTCTTAGCAACAAAAACACACAGCATTCATATCCTGCCTTTTAAATGTAACTGTTCTCTCAAATGAGTCAAGGTGACTTGAGGGAAAGGTTGAATCCAGCAGTGGGTCAAAGAGAGTTAACAACAAACTTGGTACTCTTGATGTGCCAGAAAATAAGGAACTATATAAAGAAAGATAAGGGCATGCCCAAAATGTCCACACAGTAGCCAGTGTGAAGAGACTTCCACTGGCCAAAACTGAGACAGTTTGAACATCAAAATAAAATGAGTAACAGACTTGTGGAGCAATAAACAGATCTATGAACGCACAGTAATACAGATAAATAAAGAAACAAATAGGAAAGAGAAAGAACCTTATATATGAATGCCAACTGATATATATAGAGGGAATGCTGGATTTAGGAAAATCACCAATGGTTGCTAAAACTATGCAGTAACAGTTTGATAAAAAAGAGAACAGTTAAATAATTTAAAAATATTTCTCCACAAATGACTTATTAATTACAAGGTGAGAGTAGTAACGTTATAGTAGAGAAAACCCACTGATGCTCTAAGTAATCAAAGTTAACATCACCAATAATGGGACTAACTGGCATCATGTGCTTTATGATATGATACACTGAGAAGCATACAGCACTATTCTGTGGTATTCCTTCAAGCACTCCAAATACATCAATGTAATTATTAAGAGAAATCAGACAAACCCAAATTTAGGACATACTGTACTATCCAGTACTCTTCTAAATTCAGGGTCAATAAATGCAAAGAAGGGTTGAAAAGTTGTTCTACATTAAGAAGAAAAGATACATGAAAGCTAAATATGATGTGTAATCCCAGATTGGATCCTGGATAAGGAATGAAATGCCTACACAAAACATTACTGGGAAAATTAACACAATTTAACTATGGACTGTAGACAACATAATGGTACAGTCTCAGGGCAAATTTTCCTAATTTTGACCACTTATCTGTGCATATGTAACAGAATGCCTTTACTCTTAGGAATTACACACTGAAGAATTTAGAGGAAAAGGGGCATCATATCTATAACCTTCTCTCAAATATTTTTTAAAAATTGTGTGTGTGTATAAAATTAGATCATGCACCCTAGTCTTACATGTGTAACATATATTTTATACATACCTTCACACACAAAGAGCAAAACAAGCAGTTGGTGAATCTGAATGCAGGGTTTGCAACTTTCCTGTACGCTTGAAGTTACATCCAAATAAAAAGTTGCAAACAAAATATTTGACATATAAAAAAAATCGATACAGTAGTATGTATTACATAATGCCTGACCACAGCTCTGTGCTATGTACAAGCATGTATGGCCTAATAGGCTTCTATTTCTAGATAAATACACACAGTTAGTTTCAAAATTAAAGACAATGGAACAGTGATGGGTACAGTATTTAATTTCTTTGTTTTGTTATTAAAAAGTAAAATATATAATTAAGTTTAAAAATATGTTCTATTTGCAATCTATACATCAACTATTAGTAAAACTTTAATTCAACAAAAATAACTCCAGTGATATAGCATATGGCTTTTAGCTTACCCTTGTTCACTTCAGTATTAAAAGGTGTGCCTTTTATTCAGTTCATTATTAAAGGCATCCACTGACACATTGATTACATTTCCAAATAGATAAAAATATTTAATCCATTAATCTTTTACTATATATCTGGCAGGCATCATGGGTCAGATTTAACCACATTAACTTTAGGAAGGTCAGATTAAACAAAAATAGAAGTACATGTACAAGGTTAAAATCACTGCTACTTATATAAATATATCATGGGAATTTTTATTGAATTAAGTTCAAAGTGGCTTAAAAGAATTGCCCTCTATTGATTTCATTCTTTCAGGCCTCAGATCATGCAGCTTAGGTTTTATAGAATATTTGAGACATCACATTCATCAAGTTCCCACTTCTAGTTGTCCTGATAATGCATATTGTCTTTCAAGGTTGGACTCCAACTTTTCTTTGTCCAAAATATTTCATTAGATTTTGTGAGTTAGCATTCATTATTCTCATTTCTGGGTACCCACAAAGTCTCCATACATATGAGTCCCCATAGTATCTAATGAGAAGTCCACATATTAAACATGAGTGAATGTACCTGTTTGTGTAAACCTCCTTCACTGGATTATAAGCCTAAGGACAGAGAAAGCGTGTATTTTTCATTGTTTGTCTATCATGGTCTCTGACATAAAAGTCAAATAAGCTAATTCTGTATGCATCTTAACATAATGTCTGTATGTTAGCAGGCTTATCATGAATGAGCTAGTCAGAAGACACTGAGAATTTCTGGCTCAGTCTGGTAGCCCAGCATAGTAGTTAAGAGCGTGAGATTAGCAGTGAAAAGTACCTGAAACTGGATCCTCACTCTACTGCCTACTAGCTAGAGGACTAGAGCTAGTCGTTCAATCTTTATGTATGTCCATTGCCTATTTATAAAATCAGAATAATAAAAAAATGTTCTTAGAGATGTGTAGGAATTAAATATATTAGTAGATACAATGAGTTTATATACCCAGCACATAATGAACATTATATGAGCATTTGCTATTACTACACCAACGCATCAATAGGTAGGTAGGTGTTCTGCAGAGAAGGGCCTGCTTATCATCTTGAACCACGCCATATGAGCAATTGTTGAGAACAGTGTAATGCTTATTCCAAACTAAGCTAACAGACCATGTGAATCTTGGTTCTATTACTTGCTAGCCAGGTGGTCTCACACAAATCTCCTAACTTCTCTGAATCTTACACCTACATTTGTAAGGTAGAACTAATAGTGAGATAAGAGAGAGATGAGGAGGAGGATGGAGAAAGGAGGAGAAAGAAGAGAAGGAAGGAAGAGGAGAGAGAATCTGCCCATAATTTCAGTGAGGAGAGAAAAGAGAGAAGATAGAAGAATAAGAAGATGAGCCAGTGAGAAGACAAAAAGGTTGAGAAGGACAGGGAAAAAAGTTAGTCAATGAAAAATACCTTGGAGTAGTTAAAGACAAGATGAGAACAGGAATATTAAGTGTTCAGTCTGAAGGAGATGCACTAGGGGGAAGCAAACTACTCTTACATACCACTATATTCTCAGAATCCCCACTCTTCAGCAAATCATTTGGGTTAAATGGAATCAAGGAATTGAGGAAAGTGTTCAGTTCCCTGTCTTGATAAATGACATTTAGATAAAAATGACTATATTCAAGAGCACAAGCTCAAAAGCATAGGCATAAAATCTCAGAAACATTGGTGGTTGATTTAGACCTTTATGAACAAGGGATAGGGGTTGAGATAAGTATATGAAAATCTCAAAGACTCAGGACACCTTACCTGTCTTCTGGACCACACTGTCTTTAGAGGAAGATATGATGCTATAAGGGTTGCTTTAAAATACTGGAATTCTATGATGCAGGAAAGGGAATAATTTTCATTTTTCCATATAAAAAGGTTACAAAGAGACCCAAATTCAGTTCATTAAAATGAAGACTATCTTGATAATTAATTCCGTACAAAATTATTGGGGGATTGGATACCATCTCTTCTATAACTAACTTGTTTGAACAGAATAAAATGACCACTAGTTGGCATTACCACAGAGGGGATTTAAGCCCTCAGTGGAAGGTGAAGCAGTTGATGTTTGAGACTCTTTCAAAAACAAACAAAATACACAGAAGAGAAAACAAAGAAAGAAGCATTAGGAAGGAAAAAATGGTAGCATTTAGTAAGAACTGGTTCTGACTTAAATGTAATTTTTAAGAGAATAAATCTGAATGGTAAGGGGGAGAGAGTCAAGAATCCTTATATCAGAAAAGTCTGAAAATAATGGGCACTGGGAAGAAATGGTACAGGAGGGGAGACATACAGCATTTGAAGCAGGGAGATGCTTGTAGCCTAATGGTGGTCTTAGGGCTGATTTCACAGTGTGAATATGAGGCTGGAAGCTAACAAAGCAGAAATGTACAACAGAAATATGTTAAAGTAAATCCATAACATGTGGGCAATGTGACCATATCTACATATTTTGGAAGATATACAAAATTGTATATATTCACTCTCATTCAACAATTACTTGTTGGATACCAGCTAAGGTTGGGTCTTGTAGGTGAGATGGAGAATTAAGCATGAGCAGACATTCAGAGTTTATGAAAAATAATCAATTAAGCACACAGACATACTGTTATTGGGTAAGAACAAACATATTTGGCCTTTTACCAAAGATGTTTTAGAAAGAAGTACTTCCTATTTTCCCTATTTTCTTACAACTTGACTATTATTTAGCAGCCCCTTCAAATCTTCTTTTGGAGAAGTCAGAATATAGTAAAATATTTTAAAAATCCTACTATTTATTTCCATATTTTGGAACTTTAAATTTAAATGGTTTCCCTACCTCCTTAAGAGACCTTATTCCATAAAGCTTCTCTTAATCCAGTGTCTTCTATTTCATTCTTTCCTCCCATTTTCTGTTTCAGAAAATAACCACAACTTCTTTCATCTTTTCCGATTTCCAAATTCTCTTTCTTTCTTTAGATTGAACAGCTTATTCAAATACCTCATATTCTGCCTCCTGTCACTTCCTAGAGTGGTGAATATTATCCAATCTTTCCAGCTTCAAATTAAAGATCACTTTCTCAAGGAAGACTTTTACGACCCCTAGACCATGGCACTCTCCTCATCCTAAAGTTCTAACTATGCCTAACACCCATTGCACATTTCATTGCAACTACCTGTTACTTTGCTCCTGCACTACGGTATCAGTGAAGTCAAGGCAGGTACTAATACCTTATTTATGTTCATTTACTGTGTCCTCATTACCACTGGGTATCACATGTGGGAGATAATGACTAAATGAATGGATAGATGGGTGGATAAAAAGATAAATTAATCAATGTGTATCTACCAGGTACCAACAGGATTCTAGATTATGCGAGGGTATTCTAGATTATGTATCGAAATGAGTGCGATGTTGCCTCTTTAAGACGCTCAAGATTTAGATCAAGAGACACACATGTGAATGACTAAAAGTAAGGCAGGGGAATGAGATACATGCTATTTCTTTTTTTTTTTTTTTTTTAAGAGTTTATTTATTTGACAGAGAGAGACACAGCGAGAGAGGGAACACAAGCAGGGGGAGTGGGAGAGGGAGAAGCAGGCTTCCCGCGGAGCAGGGAGCCCGATGCAGGGCTCGATCCCAGGACCCTGGGATCATGACCTGAGCCGAAGGCAGACGCTTAACGACTGAGCCACCCAGGCGCCCCGAAATACATGCTATTTCAATAAGTATAAACACACAAAGTACTGCTGGGCAGTGCAAAAGAAAGAGTAAGCCCAACTGGGAACATCAGAGGCAGGCATCACAGAGGGGATAGGTCTGACTTCAGTCTTGAAGAAAGAGTAGAAAATTGACAGAGATGGAGGCAAGGCAAATACTGCTCCGAGCTATAAAGGCCTGATCAAAGATGACATCATCAGGTGTGTGCCGTCTAGGCTTTGTTGGAGTTGATTCCTATAAAATCATTTAATTAGGAAAAACAAGAGTGTGGGACACAACATGGAGGGTTTTAGCAATTAGACTAAAGAATTGAGAACAAAGTGTGTAGGAAATAGCGACACATAAAACATTTTTGAGAAAATAAATAATCAGTGTTTTTAAGGATGATAACTGACAGTAATATGGAGAGTTCTTTATAGAGGCTGAAATCACCCAAGTGAAATAGGAGGCTATTTAAAGAACCATGGAGGGGCGCCTGGGTGGCTCAGTTGTTAAGTGTCTGCCTTCGGCTCAGGTCATGATCCCAGGGTCCTGGGATCGAGCCCCGCGTCGGGCTCCCTGCTCAGTGGGGAGCCTGCTTCTCCCTCTCCCTCTGCCCACCCCCTCCTCATGTTCTCTCTCTCTCTCAAATAAATAAATAAAAATCTTAAAAAAAAAAAAAAGAACCATGGAAAAGGGATGATGATAAATGTAATGCTGTGTCAAAAGAATCTATTAATATAAAGTTTGTATTTCCTATTATACTTGAATGACCATCCTTAATGTCTTTGTAATATGCACATCTACTTAGATGTAAGATGGATAAGTCTTTAGAGAAAGCACCAAATGAAATTTACTAAAAGTTATATCTGAAAATCAAATTTGAAAGGAGACATGTATTCAAATACAGATTAAGGCAACTGAGTTCATTATAGGTATTTATCTGTTAATTAGATCAAAACTAAGTTTATACATGTGTCTAGAGTTGATAAAAAAAGGAGGTTTTATTGTATCAATATTTGCCTTTAATACTACCATAACTTGTTTTGAAAACAATAGCCCGTAACTTGAAATGATATGTTACATTTGTAGCGTGAAAATTTTAGTGACACATATATTGATTTGGGAACTTATTTAGATTTTGATTGTGCATGTTTTCTAGGTTTACTGGGGGGGCGAAGCTAAGGAGAATATGATTGAAATGACTATATTTTGAGGTCCTGGATGTATTTATTTGTTTCATCCTGATTAAGCTGCAGCTTATGTTAACCTTGGTGAATGCATATCTTTTTCCTGATTTAATTGCAATTGCCTGGAGCTTCAATCTGCATGTAGCAATGTGACAGCTTATAAAACAACAAAACAAACCAAAACCAAAGTCATCCAGGGAGGAGGAGAGAAGAGGAAAGTGAGAAGTACGAGATTTTCATCTCACTTAATTTCATGGACTAAAAGTTTGGGTTCCCCCCAGATTCATATACTGAAGCTCTCACTGCCATGTGATGGTGTTTGGAGGTAAACCTTTTCGGATATAATCAGGTTGATGAAGTCATGAGGGTGTGACCCACATAATGGGATTAGTACACTGAAGAAAGGGCATGTGAGGACAGAGCAAGAAGGCAGCCACCTGCAAGCCAGAGAAAGGGCTCTCCCCAAACATCAAATACATTGTAACTTTGATTTTTGGCTTCCCAGTATCTAGAACTGTAAGAATTAAATGTCTCCTCTTTAAGCTATCCAGTCTATGGTATTTTGTTATAGCAGCTGGAGCTGACTAACACAGTGAACATACTGTATATTTTGTTCACACATATTTCCCTTTCCAGAAGCTAACTTTGTCCTCCTTTATCTAAGCCTTTTTGTTTTTATCTACAGAACAAAGAATGCGATATTCAATGGCAACAGGTTTTCTAAGTGTTACCAACTATAGAATGGGAGAAGAGCTTAATTTACATATAAATACTTAAAATGTATTTTTACAGTAAAAAGGTTTCCTTTAGGTTTATGATGCCTAAAAGTTTGATTAACAAAATAATTATGTGGAGTTTTCTAGTGTGTGTATGCACTCCTAATATGGCCTCTTCGGTGTCGAGTCTACACCTGTGTCCTGTGGAAACTTGTCCGTGAGGATGGCAAAGGATAGACAGGTAAAGGGGACATTTTTTTTTTTTTAAGATTTTATTTATTTATTTGACAGAGACAGAGAGCGAGAGAGGGAGCACAAGCAGGGGGAGTGGGAGAGGGCGAGGCAGGCTTTCTGCTGGGCAGGGAGCCTGATGCGGGGCTCGATCCCAGGACCCTGGGACCATGACCTGAGCCGAAGGCAGATGCTTAATGACTGAGCCACCCAGGCGCCCCATGAACGGGACATTTTTAACTGTGAGAAATTCAAGGTGAGGAATAACCAGAAAAATTGTGGAGAGAAGTTAAAATAGAAATTGAGACAGAGGCCCCTAGTGGCAATTATAAGCAGTGACAAAAAGGTAAAATTCATCAATGATAAGCATCTAGGTTAGAAACCAGAGGGTTTAGGTGCAAAACGAATTGGATTCAACAGACTGTTCTCAAAGAGTGGTCTAACAAGACTATAAACTTGAAAGGGAGGCTAGAATTTTCCACAAGCTTGATGTTCTCCTACCACACTGGGGTTCAACTCACCTTCTCACATAAAGTTATGTTAAGTTTTTTCAAAGAATAGTTTGGCAGTTCTGATCACCCCCGCCCCCTTCTTTCTGAAATCTTTTCCTTCCATGGTTTCTGGGATATGGCATTAGCCTGGGTTCTTGTCTCCTCCCTTCAAATGGCTAATCTCCTTCTCAGATCTCTCATATGAAAGTATCTCCTGAGTCACCAGGTCCAACTCAGTTCTTCCCTTGGAACCTGAGAACAGGATAACCCACTGCCTATTGAATAGTGCCTTTAGATGCACTGCTGGTACCTCAAAATTAACATGCCAATAACTGAGCTTCTTTTTCCCAAACCAACTCCCTTTATTGATCCCTGAAGCTTTTTAATAGTATCTTCAGCACTTAGGACAGTATTCTCATCATGACTTTTTGGCCCCTTCATCTTTCTTGCTCACCATACCCCTGGCCCTCTTCCAACACTTAGTCTGAATTTCAGGAGAAGGTAGTAAACAGAACCGAGCTAAAGACAAGGATTATGCTCTGAAAAAAATCCAAAATTCACTGTTTTATGTTGTTGTAGATGTACATTTCATATGTCTATGGAATTTCCTGTGAGTGTGGGACTTGAGTTTCTTTGTTTAGATATATTTGGTTTGGTTTATCTACCTGTCTGACAGATGCTCTCATGGATTTCCTTCCAAAGAATATTTTATTGTTTGTTTCAGGTTTTTTTTTTTTTTCCCGTGTGAACGCCACATTATTATCTTGAAATGTTTGGATTCTCGAGCTGTGTTAATTTGTGTTCTCTCCTAATTTTCTGGCAACTTAATGATCTCTCAAGAAGGAAAAAAAAATCTAACATCTTCTTATGCACAGGATTTTAGCACATTCAATCTTACCTCTTTGGAGGTTAGATCTCTAATATCCTCAATCCCACAGAGCCATGAGGTAAAATCTCTTGTCTCCTTTTTTCAAAAATGTTGATCCTCAGGACTTGCTGCTCCAAAAGTAGTGAAATAGGAGCTTGTATTTACTACCAACTTCCACTCCGAGTAATTGCAAACAAATCAAATGTTCTTTTTTTCTTTTTTTAAGATTGCATTTATTTATTTGACAGAGAAAGAGAACGAGAGAGGGAACACAAGCAGGGGGAGTAGGAGAGGGAGAAGCAGGCTTCCCACCGAGCAGAGATCCCGATGCGGGGCTCGATCCCAGGACTCTGGGATCATGACCTGAGCCGAAGGCAGACGCTTAACGACTGAGCCACCCAGGCGCCCCAAATCAAATGTTCTCTTTGTCTAAACTCTCTGATCTTAAAAACTCCTGACCTGGGTTAATAATAGAGCTGTTATTAGCTCATAAGCAATTGAGAAGGAAAATGAAGCACAAGCTGTAAAGTTTCTCATGGAGTTCGTGGACTACATTAAGCCCTGGTTAGGTGCTGTGTGTGCTGATTGTTACCACTGCTGATGCTATTAGAGTAGGTATGCTTTAAGAAAAAGAGATGCTCATTATAATGGGGATGCACTGGGGGAATGACACTAAATGCAGAAACATTGATATCAGCGAGCAAAACTGCTAAACAGCAGTTGGGCCACAATGTAGTAGAAGATTTTATCATTATTATAAAGCAAAGGCGAGAGTTCATAAGACACTGACATATGTGACCATTAAGCACAAGCAAAACCTGCTTTTGCTTCATTAATACCCACCGATAAGACTGATTTCATCATGGTCTAATTATTGATAAAATAAGATCTGGGTCATTTAGAAAATAAATGGAAATTTGTTTTAACTTTACTTGGTTTAAGAAGATGACGAAGCATGCATGTCATTTGGAAAGGTTTCTATTTAAAATTGTTAATATTTTAAGATTGAAAAAAATGCCATTAACCGCAACCATTTAGAAAACCGAGGGGAAAAATACCTAGATAAACATTCATGCCCTAAGAGAAAGGCACATTGGAAAAGAGAAAAACAAATCTTAGGTTGGCAGCCTGTTTTTCTACCTGCTTTGCATGACTGCTTGGTATGCAGGCACCAGGTCACAGGTGGAAGACGTTGAGGACCATTATACAACGTAAATGTTTATAATATATCATAATTACCAGCACACCTGTGGTAAATAACTTTGTGAGGGTGTGCAGCAAAGATGCTGAAAATGCTCAGTAGAGAAAGCAAGAAATACAAATCTCTCTCTAATTTTTTAGCCTACCATTGGATGGAATCCAATTTCCATGTTTCATTAGTTGGAACAGCCACTTGCAAGGTCGTGAAGCAGACGTCTGTCTCTGAAGTGGTCCATTTCTCCCCAGCTATCTCCCCAGCTCTCAATATATGAGGCACTCAAGATTCTCAGGGACCATATTTTTTTTTCTCAACACCTTGTCTTTCATTCCAAGAAATACTTTCTACTTAGGTTTTGTTTCAGAAATAAATCAATTAAGTATTTCCTTGAGAAGTCAAAAAAGCTCCAGTTAACAAATCACAAATGACAATTAATTATTGTAAAATCTAAGTCAATAATTTTGGCAAAGTCTTCCAATACAAAACGGATGTATTTGCTATTACTATATCATAAATTAGTTCGTTTGCTTCCTTAGCTAGGTATTTTGCATCCAGTTTACTTTAGTGGTACCCCAGAAAGAAGGCTGGTCCAAAATGAAATGTTCTAATGGATCTGGGGTTGGCCCCAACCATACACTTAGAAAGATTCTCCAGAGACCAATATATCTGAGGTGAAGGATACCTGCTTTAAAACCTATTATTATGTAAGATGATTAGAAAACTTCATATCTGAACAGCCTTACTGTATTCTTTCTTCCACCATCAACCTCCTAGCATTTGTTATTGAAATGTATTTCATTCATATACTAATGGGTAAAACTGAGAAAGATTCTCTGAAGTGGCAGTTTTCTATAAAGATATTTTTGAAGAACTGTTTTCATTATAAACTGTAATATTCTCCTGGGTACCAGAATATTAGAGAACTCAGAACACAAATGGCATGTTTCTTGAATACAAGCTTTTGGGTTTTGTTTACTTTTTCCTTCTTCCCTTAATGGACACTGAAAAGACTCATGATCCCTGGGTTGGTTAAAGAAGAGTCATAACCCGATTTATGGCCTGCCACTTAACACATGTGCAGGTTGTTAAGATCAACATTGTGAGTACTCCTGTTGCTTTCATATTTTTAAAAAGATTTATGTCTTTTAGAGAGAGAGCATGAGCAGGGGGAGGGGAGAGGGAGAGAGAGAGAAGCAGATTCCCCACTGAGCATGGAGCCTGATGTGGGGCTCGATCCCCCAACCCTGAATCATGACCTGAGCCAAAATCAAGACTCAAGACGCTTAACCAAATGAGCCACCCCGGTGCCCTTTTCTCATTCATTTCTATCATCTCATTCTGTCTCATTTTCCATTTGTTCCATTTTCTTCATCCATTTGTTTTAGATTTATTTTTATTTTATGTTTATGTATAGCAGGAGGCATATACATTATGTAAGCATTTTCAATTTATTAAAAAAGAAAACAATTACCTAAGCCTTTGCTTTGGCCTCGTCTATCCCTTCTCATCAAACAAACATGCTGAATGATAAAAGTTAGCCCCAAACCATCACACTTTCCACCCTCTGGAGAAATAAGATCAATGATACAAACAAAGAAACTGTATCTCAGTTGTAAAAATTCTCAGAAATAGATGTTGTGAATATCTCAGCCAAATCTCATCACATCTGATTTATTTTCCCCCTAGCTCTTGAGTTAAAGTTTGAAATGGAACTCACTTATGGGTCAGAGGTGCTCACGAAAGAATCAGCAAATGCTGCACAGCCCAGTGAGGCTGGATGTTGATATAGTTTTAAGGGGGAGAGGAAAATCTTTACCCCATGAACTCAGTGAGGAGGAAACGCAGCCTGAGGCTATATCAACAGGGAATTAATGAGCCACAGGACATAAAGTCTAATAGAGAGCAAAGCATATTAATGAGCTCAAAGCTCATGTTCACCCTCAACCAATTAGTCTGAGAAGACCTACCTCATGTTCCTGTCTCTGATTCTTTTTCAATTAATCATTTGCATTGCTGCCAGAGGGTCACAGCCTTCCCCATTTCGGCACCTCACCACCTAGAGAATGAAGTCCAGGTGGTTGGCATATTCAAGGCCACCCATAAGAAGCCCAAAGCGACTTTCCTAGTCATCAGACACCTTCTCACATTGCTCTCTACCCACAGATTTTGCCATGTTGTTGTCTGAGTAAATCATTCGATTATAAGTTCCACTGGATTTTTCTGTACAGATTGATCTGTACATCCCAAAATATCCTTTCCATCACGCTCCGCCTGTTCAAATCCCACTCATTCTTCAAGACACAGCTCAGATATAAAAATCTTCTCTGAAGCCTATCTCTGTATTTTAGTCTGAGTGTTCATATGTACAATGTACACTTTGTGGAAAAGAATAACTCAATTTTTGGATGCCCAGCACTTTTATAGATAAACTAAGCTAAAAGATTAAGTGGGGATAACACTAGTGTTTGGTTTAAAGGCTTGTTTGAAGAATTTAATACAACAGTATATGCTAAGTCCTTAGTACTTGATAAATATTATTTACTTGGTAAATATTTATGCTGGTTACTAAGTAACAATCTATGAACTCTAAACGTGGATTCTTACTCCGAGAGTCATCTTGCATAGTTGAACATACCTGTGTTGAAATAGTATGCTACTCTGGTATTACAAACTCTATTTTCAAGTTGGTTTATTTTCTGTCTTGGTCTCTTAAAGACTCACACTTAACAAATGACATACTGGAGCCCTTTTATACTGAGTTTCAGAGACAATTGTGAGACCCATCCAAGTCTGAAGATGGAGATACAGATGGTCATGGAATAAAGAAGAATTAAGTAATGAAAAACTTGCAGCGCTTTACCAAGCCACAGGGAATGGCTAGCACAAGATGGAATTTATCAGATTTGTTTGGAGTTTTGACTTTGCCATATGGGTTCAGACAAAACTGAAATGCAAAACAGAATTCTAAATCATTCAAAGCTGTGAATAGGAATTGCCAAGTTTTACAATCTCAACTATGAGGTGGTAAGACCATGGTAAGGAAGAGAGGTGCCCTACATGAAGAAAATGATCTCATTCTCTTTAACTCCCATTTACTGAGCACCACCTGTGTAAGAGAGGGGAAGGGTTAGCGCGGTGATGGGTATTAAGGAGGGCACGTATTGCATGGAGCACTGGGTGTTATTCAAAATGAATCATGGAGCACTACATCAAAAACTAATTATGGGGGCACCTGGGTGGCTCAGTTGGTTAAGCAACTGCCTTCGGCTCAGGTCATGATCCTGGAGTCCCGGAATCGAGTCCCGCATCAGACTCCCTGCTCAGCGGGGAGTCTGCTTCTCCCTCTGATCCTCCCCCTCTCATGCTCTCTGTCTCCCATTCTCTCTCTCAGATAAATAAATAAAAAATCTTTAAAAAAAAAACTAATTATGTAATGTATGGTGATTAACATAACATAATAAAATAAAATTAAAAAAAAAGAGATGTGCTCAAGATGATGGGGAAAATAAAGGTGAGGGAAACATAGAAGAAAGCTCTTTCTTCTTTGGCCATATCAAGAATGAAAGTGTGGTGGGAAGAGTTTGGCTCTTAGAATGAGAACATGAAAGTGGCTCTATCATCCAATAGTGTGATATCATGAGATAAATAATATTATAATTAGCCATACCTCACAATCACATGGAAGATAAATGTCATAACTAATGCTGAAGTCCATGAAATAATTATCTGTGTGGTATCTTACCAGCAATCCCTCCCTTGCTGCACTGTTCTTTAGAAAACAAAATTAGAATCTTGTATCTGTGAACCTCAGAGTTCTAATATGAAAAGAAAAAAAATAGCACATACTGTGTATATATCTATGTTTTTGAGGTGGGCTAAACAATAAAAATCACATAAGGCAGCTAGTTCTGCCTCCATCTGAGAGTGTCTTTATTTTCCTTCATTCCTGAGGGAAACTTTGCCTGATAATAGTATTTCAGGTTGAAAATTATTTTCTTACAGTATTTGAAACGGTGTTGTGTCACTTCCTCTTGGCACATAATCTCTCAGGAGAAAAATCACCGTGATTTGAATTATTTTTCCCTTACAGATAAGGCATTATTTCTCTTTGTCTACTTTCAAGATTTGCTTGTCTTTAAATATCAGAAGTTTGACCATAATGTGTCTTGGGATCAATTTCCTTGGATTTATCCTGCCTGGGTTTCTCTCAGATTCTTGAATCTACGGGTTTATGTCTTTTGACACATTTAGATATTTTTCACCATTATTTCTTCAAATACCTTTTCAGCCCCACCCCCTTTATCTTCTTCTGCTAGGACTCCAATGACAGGATTAGAGCTTTTATTATATTCCCACAGGTCTCTGAGGCCCTTCTTATTTGTGTGTGTGTTTTCTTTTTGTTGTCCAGATTGTGTAATTTCTATTGTTCTTTTGTCAAATTCAATGATTTTTTTCCCTTGGTCTCCTCCATTTGGCTGTTGAGTTAGTTCATTGACTATTTTATCTCAGTTATTGGATTTTTTTAATTTTGATAAATTTCCACTTGGTTCTTCTTTATATCTTCTATTTCTTCAACAAGAATGCTTATTTCTTGCTTTCTATTTTTTATCTTAAGGGTATTCATTACTCACTGAAGCATTTCTATTACAGCTGCTTTAAAACATTTGTCAAATAATTTTAACATTCTGTCATCTCGCTGGTATCTATTTATTGCCCTTTTCCCATTCAGTTTGAGATCTTTCTGGTTCTTAGTAATACAAGTGGTTTTTGATTGGAACCTGGAAATTGGGGTTATTGTGTTATGAAACTCTGGATCATAATTGAATTTCTCTTTCAGCTGGCTTCTTCTGACATTCCTCTGGAAATGGAAGGAGTGACAGTGCCCCATTACTAACAGATGGATACAGCCATCTAGGTTCGCCACTTGGCCTCCACTGATACCCAAGAAAGGAGCTCCTCTTTATAGCTGATGCAAATGGGCATCATTTGCATTTCCTTCATTTCCTCACTAGGCCTCCACTGATGCCTCTTTGCCTGGGTAGTGTAGGAATGCCTTGTTATTTTTCCCTATGTGGTTTTCATTCATACCAAGGTTGGGGACATGCCCTTATTACTGGGCAGTGGTGAAATTTCCTAATTATTTCATAGGTCTTGACACCACCCCAGTATGGAGAGTGGGAGGAAAAGTACCACATTATTGCAGAGTGGGGATTAAGTCCAGGCTTCCCATGTGGTCTCACTGAGGGGGAAGGAGGGATGGTCTCATTATTCATGGTAGGAATGAAAGTTGTAGCTCCTGATTTGGCCTTCTCTAATAACACCACCCCATCAGCCTAACTAAAACCAGGTAAGTGTTACTAGGCTCCCCATGTGGTCTACAATAGTAGGGGTAGGAGTGGGGCAATAGCTTTTTCTGAGATTTTGGGATAAAATAAAATTATTGTAGTCTAAAATTTTTTTCTGTCTTGTGAGGTCTCCCCTGCCTTTTTCTTTTAACTAGAGAAAACAGGCTTTGGTTGGAGCCTTTTTTTCCCTCTCTGTTGGCATTTCCAGATTGCCAGCTTTACCACTTTTAAGTCTGGGAAATATGAAATAAAAGAAAATCTAAGGAACTCACCACTATGTCATTCCTTGGGTCCCAAAGTGCCCAGCCAGTCTGCTTCCTTCCTTCCAACTTTCAGAGTCTTATTATATGTGTTTTATGTGTAATATCCAGGGTTTTTAATTGTATGTAGAAAGAAAAATTTGAAAAAGGACATCTACTCCATATACCCCAAAGTGGAAATACTCTTATTTTATTTTACATGTTTCTGCTCTGAACTGTATTTCTAATTTTTCTAATTATAATAGACTCAGAAAAACTTCATAAATAGCCATATACCTTTTCACCAGACATTCCTGGGCTTTGAGTACAATTTTAAGTTTTCTCAGTATCAACCTATAAAATGAGACTAAAAGCACTTACCTGGCAGGTTTCTAGTGAAAATTAAATAAAATTATGTATGAAGCATTTAACAGAGCACCTCACACATAATCACTCAAAAATGATAGCTGTTATTGTTTTTATTGCTAATAGGCACAAAATCATTTTTTTTTTAAATTAAGAGCCAGGTGATCTTAAACTATATATATATATATGTTTTAAACCATATATATAGTTTAAATAGAGCAAAAAGCTACCATCTATATCACAAAACTTTCCTTATTTTAGGATAGAAATTCATGGAATTTATATTGCTAACCTGGAGTCAGAACTGTAGAGAGGAATTATCTTCAGAATGTTAGAAACAAATGTTAATTACACATGTTAGAGTGCACCAAAAGTTCCAGTCTGAGGATCAGAGTGAAGCAAGACAGCTCATGCATTTAGTCTTGTGATAAATGACTTCACCCTGAGAGGATTCCACTACAGTATTGAAAGTACATTATATTGTGACAAAAAGAGAAATGTCAAAACTGTTTCCCAGATTTGAGGAGAAAATGTGCCACATCATATGTCTTGATCAGCATGTCTTTTTATTGAATCTCTGAATATTGACTAGTCTTGTGCTATAGTCTTGTGCTACTGAAAATGTGTTTCTTTCCAAAGCTTAGAGAACATTCTAAGGACATAATCTTGACTATATCTGAAATCTCAGGTTTCACCTTTCTATGTTGGAAAGTCTTATGGCCTGATCCAGTGCAATCTACCAGGCTGAAAAACCAATATTGGAAAGTGAAGACCTTAGGAAGGACGCTGGAACAGGTTGTAGGCTGCTAAGCACTACATACTACTGCCCCACACCAGTCCAGAAGCAAGATTAAAGGACGTACCTACTTGTGAATCATAATTTTGAAGTGATCCCATTATAAAATCTCAATTAATTCAAGTGGTTGTGAACCTGGCTGATATTTTGGTCCTGGATGTGAACAGAAATCCCCTTTATTTACTACATCAATCTCTTGAAGATTCTAGGTCACAGAATTCTACATTTCTCTGAGAAATGAGGATCAGGAAAAGCTAAAGTGAAAATCTTATCATATAGGACTCTGCAAAAATGAGGAGCTTTCTAAAATAATTTTCTACCAGGACAGGTATCTGGCATCTCCTTTGTATTTTTCTGTCCACTACCACTTTCATCATCGTAACTCCACTTTGAAGTGAGGTTTGTGACCTCCATTTTCCAGATGAAACTGGTTGAAGTTTTTACACTTGCTAGAACCAGAATTTTCATTCAGGTCTCTCTGTCTCTAAGTCCCAAGTGTTTTCTACTATATATTCACTGTCTTCCTGGGCTCTTCTTCCTCAGTTTACATTCTGGCTCAAATGTTCCATCAGCCAAACTGATAATGCTTTCAAAGAGATTTTGAAAGAAGCACAGTGCATCCCTGTGGCCGCACAATAAACAGCAGGAATTAAACAGATTTCAAGGAAAAGAAAAAATTTGGCAGCATCTAATAGTGATGCTTTATGAATACTTGAAATACATTGTTCTTAACCTAAGATCTTGGAGACTAACAAAGAAAGCAGCCTCCCTTTTAGGAGGTTGAGTTTTGTTGTTGTTGTTGACTTTTTGTTATTTTGTTTTGGTGAGTGTATGTTCACATTCTACAGTTAGATTTTTTTAAAAGCATTTCCTATATGACTAAACAGAGTACAAAACCTTTTATGTGCACAATTTCATTTAATCCTCACAATGACACTATGAGATCAGTGCTATTAATTACCACCACTCCTCATTCTATAATTGAGGACATCAAATTTCAGAGATGCCATGTAATATGACTGGTAAGTTAAGGAGTCGGGATTCTAGCCCAGGACTATGGGACACCAAGCCCAGATAACTGATTTTCTCTCTCTTTTCTTAATGGGAAAGATGGAGACAACATGGTTATTGGAAATTCTAATAAATCATATGCTCACATTTTTGAGATAATTGATTATTGACGACATCTCTCGAACCGCAACTCTTATGCAGATATTGACTGGCTAAACCCAAATGTACACCTCTTGAAGCCCTTCAAGGCACCTTGAAAGACTTTTTGAACTTATACTTCTCGTTTCCTTTTACTTGTGTGTAGAATTTCAGAAGACTGTTCTGTTCTTAAGCAGAATACAATCTTGGAATCATTGGAATCCAGCAACTTCCTTTTAATAGACTGTTTGATATTGGGAGAGGTCATTGAAAAGATGTGACCACTCACTGACCCAGGAGCTGTTCCTAAGCACTTGGGAGATTCCTCATCCTCTCCTGTTTTAGGAATGTGGGTTCCACTTGCCATTCCCACTCCCAGAGGCTGCTCCAAGGCCACAGCCCTGAGACCATGATGTGGCATTAAACTTTTAAGATTTGGTGGACGCAGGGATCCATTTGTCTTGCTACCACCCAAGATAAGCCTAAGATGTAAGTTCACTTTGCTTATTAAAACTGCCACCTACCAAGCTAGAGTGGCCTGCCTCTTTCTTTGGTCTCTCCCTGCCCTTCACATATAGGGGCTGTTTTCAGATTTTACCCAGGAAGCTCCTAAGAGGGTTGGGAAACAACATTTGAAAACATTTTGTATCACTGTTCCATTGGATATTTTAACTGTTTACCAAGACAAGTAAAATTTCATCCTCTTTCGAAGAAGGAAACTGCAAGACCAAAAAGTATCCTATGGGCACATCTCAAGCAAAAGAGTGGAGCAGTGGTGTTTACTTCACCTTAACATGTATGTATAGAGAGTTCAGGTGAGGCTGAGATTATACAATCTAGGCCTCCATCACTCTAAACCTGGCCCTCAGACCCCAGCTTCAGCATTGCCTAAGAGCTCGTTAGAAAATCAGGATCCCAGGCCCTACCCTAGACCTATGGAATCAGAATCTGCATGATCTTAACAGTCCCTCAGGTGACCTGTCTGCACATCATAGTTTGGGAATAATGGTGTAAGGGAGCACCAGCTAACTTATGTGATTTTTACTATTTAATCTATCTCAAAAGCATAAAAAGATCCACAAAATGTACTAGTTTGCTAATTTTTTCTTTTCATATTAGAACTCTGAGGTCACAGATACAAGACTCTAACTTTGTTTTCTAAAGATCAATGCAGGGAGGTGAGGAGGGGCGGCTGGTATGATATCACACAGATAATTATTTCATGGACTTACTTCAGCATTAGTTATGATATTTATCTTCCATGTGATTGTGAGGTATGGCTGGCTAATTACAACACTGTTCATCCAAGTTAATATAGAAGAATTTCATGACGAAACACTGTTTTACTTTGAAGATATTCTGTAAGTATGCATGTCTCTTCTTCATGTAGGGGCCAAGAGCAGGCTGCCCTAAGATGGCCCACTTTGGCACAAACATTATTTTGGGTTAAAAACAATCCCAACCCAGAAGATTCAGAAAATGCTCTTTACCCACTCCCGCCCCCCCCGACTGCCTGCTTGTACCAGAAAGAGATATATGAACAGAGATTCCTCTTTACCTAAGAAACTTAGCTGCATAATAGGGCAATCTTCTTCTTAGCTCATATAATCATCATGTTTCCTGTCTTTGGAATTCCATGTCTGTATGGATTCCCCACATGTACACTATTAAATTTGATTAATTTGTTATCTGTCTCATGTCAATTTGATTCTTAGTCCAGCTAGAAGGATCTTGAAGAGTAGAGGAAATTCTTCCTCCCCAACACTGACAAACCAACCAAGGGTATTTCCTTTAAGAACAGGGTAAAAGGGGACCTGGGACAAGTGTTACAGAATTGGGGAGGAAATAATTATTTAAAGAGTAAAAATTACTTAAAGAGTAAAGATAAAATTGAGCACAGTAGATTAAATTGGGGGCATAGAACTCAAATAAACATAGACTATAGAAATGTTCAAGCTGGAAAGAATCTAAGTATGCATTTGCTATAAAACCCTCAAATGAACAAAGTAACCCAGAGTGATCAAGTGCCTTGCCTGAAGATACACAGCCCATAAATACTAACATTGTCTCAATTTTCCAGGCCACCAGTTCTGTTGTTATGAGAACTATTCAGTTCTCTCAACTGCCAGCTGTATTGCACTCTATGTGCTAGCAAATCAAATAGCAAATGAATAACTGTACCAATTCAGTTTGACACAAAATATTTTTTTTTTCTTTCCTTCATCACCTTATTTTTGCCCCAGTTTGTTATGTTATTCATCAGGTTTTCATTTTATGTTTTGATTTCCTTTGTTTCTCTCTCTGGTTGTCTTCCTAGATGTCCCTTCTGATGGAGGAAAGATGTTAGGGTTCGAAGCTGACAGCCAAGAAAGAATTCCTGAGATGTCTTTGGTGCAAAAAGGTGGTTTTATTAAAGCACAGAGACAGGACGTGGGGGCAGAAAGAGCTGCACTGGGGTCATGAGGAGTGGCCCATTATATACTTTCAAGTTGGGAGGGGGTTTGGGATAGTTTAAGTCTCTAAGGAATTTTGGAAGCAAGATTTCCAAGACCTTGAGGGGGCTAACAATTGTTGGGAAAAGGTCATTTATTACTGCCTACTAAAACCTGAGTCATGAGACCCTTCAGATGTATATTGGTGGGTCCCATGCTTAGGTGATGCTTGCCAACATGTATCTGGGGGAGGGGGTAGAGATAAAGGAAGATCCCAAAGGGATTTTTATATGTTAAAGTAGACTTACAGGATCCTGGGGGTTGGGCTAAGTTTGCCTGTTGCCCTTAGCAAAGTATTAACCTTGAGGCAGCTGAGTCCCTAGAGGAAGGTCCCTCTGCCTGTTTCAAGGACTTATCAATGGGCTGTAGATGGTAAGGAGATTTAATAGTTTTTCTTCTGCCTTTGTTTCCCACATCACGTTCTGTTTAGTTCTAAAGAAATCTGTGTAATAGTTTTAGCTGAAGTAACTATTTCAGTCAAGAAGACAGATACAGGAAAGCTACCTCAGCCCCTCCAGCTAACGTAGTAGTCTTTGAACTTTAGTAAATGCCCTTAGCCCATGTGATCAATTAACTAATCTTTTGTACATTTATAGATCATACATTCTTTTCTATAAAGAACAGAACACTTATGCGATCACAAAACAGGAACCAGACGCCCATGCACAACCCTCGAGCACCAAGATAACATCTGTAGCTAGCACCACTGAGTCTACAGGTAATCAAAAAATGTTAGAGACCACTGTACTCCCTTTACAGACTAACTACCCCAAACCCCTTTAAAAATCCCTGGGCCAGGCAGAAACCTTGGAGTTGGCCTTTGAACAAGAGTCTGCCCCCTCCTCAGGTGGCCAGCCTCCTGAATAAAGCTCATACTACTTTCCAATCAACACTCATCTCTTGAGTATGAGTCTTCTGAACAACAGGCAGCTGAACTTGGATTTGGTCACAATAGCAACTTCTTTCAACAATCAATAGTATTAACAGAGCCCCTTGATTCTGCAATATTCAGTGCAGGCTATGGGTCAGGTATGGTGCAATATGCTTTATATGTATTTCCCCAGTCAACCCTCCAATCCCATTTCTATAGATAAGGTCACTGAAGTCAATCATCATACAGCCTTGGTTAAGGAGTGGGTTCAGAATTCAAACCCAGGTCCTATGCACCCTTAAGAACACCCCATTGTGATACAGAGTGCCTTACGATTTCCCATTTAAAAAGTATGCTTAGGCAAGTGGTCTCTTTTCTAGGTCTCTGCAGGTTATGAATTTATAAATAGATAAAAGAAACCATGACAGCAGATGAGGCTATCTCCACTTTCTTTGACCATTTCCACCTTATTAGAATTTTAAACATATTAATTACTAATTAGACAAATCTAGATGGTAATCACAGAGATTTAATTTACCCAATATCATTTATTGGAGGGAGAGATTTGTTACTTGGAAATGATAATTAACTCATCAGAAATGTTTTGGGATAGGAGGAAAAAAATAAAAGGAAGTATTCAGGAATTATGCTAAAAAAAGAAGCTAAGATTCTCATGGTTACTGAATATACTGATGCAAGGCAAAACAACCTCTCAATAGGTAACATGTTTGTGGCTCTAAAGCAGGAACTGTAAAGAGATAAAATACTGGAAAGATCTTTGGATATTTTAACACCTTAATGTAAGTTTAACGGCCTGTGAATGTTGGTTGTCCAATGCCTAATCAGAATTACAAATTTATTTTCAAAGTTCTTTTTTTCCCTCTTCTTGTTTTTGCTGTCTACTATGGAAGAAGTGCACTACATCTATAGCAAGTCTTTTAATCTCATCTCCCTGTCTCTCTAACATACAAGCACCACAGTTAGACACAAAATAATAAATTTCATTACCAGTGTTATCGAGCAAAGAAATGGTAGCTTTTTTTTTCAATGTTTATTGAAAGTTATGCATCAGGAGTTTAGATATTAATATTAACAAGAATACTGAGTCTATCAGGAAAGATATATTTTCAGTTTCCACCAACCTTTATAAAATCACCTATGTAGTACTAAACAAACTGCATCTTTTTGCAAAAGATCTAAGTCTGACTGGATGAAGTAGAAAAAGCTCAAATATCTCATGGGCTTGACTTTCTTAATTCCTTGCAGAATATCCTATAGCAACCAGAAATTTTTAATTAAAAAAAAAATCATGCTTAAAAATGAAAATTAAAAAATAATATGGAAAATGAATAACAAATATGTGGGTAAATCCCTAGGTACAAGAAGTTAAGGGGGGAAGAAAAAGATCTGGCATAATTATCCAAAGATGTCTCTGTTCCAAGTTGTAATGGTAGTGTAGTCTCTGCCTTTTTGACACTATTGGACTCCTCTCCAAAACAGTGCAGTCTCCCAGCAATGGTGTTCAAAGAGCTCTTTAAATATGGCTTTCTCATTAGAAATTTTGCATGTAAACACTTTGCATGTTCTGATTTAATGAGGCCATTCAATGCTTTCTTAATACTACTGAAACTTTCTCCCCCAGGACTCATTTGATTGCTCAGAAATATCTTTGATTCATTTGCATTTACTAATTCAGGGAACCATGAGGATATTTTCTAAGCCCTACTAAATTCCTGATAGTAAGCCCTGGGGATACAGCAATAAACAAGACAAATGTGGTCCTTACCTTCACTGAGCTTGTAATCCACTGGCTAAAACAGATTTTTGAGGAAGTAATTACAAGAACAGTGAATTTTACAAAGAACTTCAAGGCACAATGCAAATATAAATATTTTATACAATATAAAATGAACATATGTCAAAGTTTTTATATAATTTGTTAATTAATGAGGGAACCAGAAATATACTGAAGTTGGTTCAAATGAGAATTTAATTTATAGAGATTTATATTCTATCAAACAAAACTTAGTTCATTATTATGAACAGGAATAATTTACATTGCTCTGGGCAGGAAGCATTTACATTGCTATGAGTTTTCTTCTGTCCCTATATCGTTGTAAAATAGCTTAGTCAATCAAAGACAATTTAAGACACCCTTGTGGTATCAGGTCATCCCTAGAGGGCCCACTCAGTATCTCCTCTGCCCACTTCCAGGTCTTTGACAGTTTGCCCTGGTAGCTGAAAAGGGATAAACCTAGAGAGAAGGTTGGTAATAACTGGGATGAATGGATAAGTCACTCTGTCTCTGTAAACCTTACCTAGAAGGCTAAAATGAGCATTGAAGGGAGTCTAGAATCTCAAGACTAGGTGTCAGTGCTTACACACAGCTGGAAACACGATTTTATTTTATTTTACTTTTTAAAAGATTTATTTATTTACTTTAGAGAGAGAGAGAGAGAGGAGAGCACTTGGGGGGCAGGGGGCAGAGAGGAGGAGAGAGAATCTGAAACAGACTCTGCTCAGCCCAGAGCCCGATGTGGGGTTTGATCCCACAACCGCAAAATCATGACCTGAGCTGAAACCAAGAGTTGGACACTTAACCAAGTGAGCCACCCAGATGCCCCGAAGCACAATTTTAGAACATGTGTCAGCTTGCTTTCTTTCCAGGAAAAGTACTGACAAAATCTATGCTTTCTTGTGATTTGGTATGCCAGTCATAACTTCATGTCAATGATCTTTATCTATTAATATGCATGCAGCTACTCACTTTTCAAATGGAATCTCTGTGTGATGGTTAATTTTATGTGTCCACTTGCCTGGGCCTGTGTCCAGATTATTTGGACAAACATGATTCTGTGTATTTCTGTGACAGTGTTTTTGGGTAACTAACATTAAAATCAATGTACTAACTAAAGCTGATTTCCCTCTCTAATATGGGTGGGCGTCATCCAATCAACTGAAGGTCTCACAGAACAAAAGGCTGACCCTTCCCCAAACAAGAAGGAATTTCTTCTTGCCTATCTTATGCTGGGACATTGTTTTTTTCTTCTTTCAGAATGGAAATGAAATATCAGCCTCTTCAGAGGTCTTGAGCCTGCCAACTTTCAGCCTGAACTACACTGTCAGCTCCCCTGGATCTCAGCTTGCTGACTGCAACCATTGGGTCTTGTCAGTCTCCATGATCATGTGAGCCAATTTGAAATACATACATACATACATATATATATATATCAACAAATGGAGAACTATTCAGTGTTCTCTTGAATATCAGATAAAAGTCTGAAAATTCAGTTCCACCTCTAAGAAATAACACTCAAATTTTCTGTGTATATATGTATCTTTTAAATTTATATTTATGCTTGTTTATATAGCATGAAAAAAAGTGTAGAACATCATGCATTTAAAATTTCTTGAGGGGCGCCTGGGTGGCTCAGGCGGTTAAGCATCTGCCTTTGGATCAGGTCATGATCTAAGGGTCCTGGGATCTAGCCCTGCTTGGGGCTCCCTGCTCAGCAGGGAGCCTGCTTCTCCCTCTCTCTCTGCCCCACCCCCCTGCTTGTGCTCTCTCTAATAAATAAAATCTTTTATAAAAATTAAAAATAAGTAAAATTTCTTGATAATATGGAGAATGTGTAACCATTAAAATAATGTGTGTACCAGAGTTTATTTAACAATCCACTTTAGTTGGATTTTTAGGTTTATTAAAGTTTTTCACTATTAAAATAACAATAGCATTATATGTGCATATTTGCTCACATATCTAATAATATATCTGTAATCTATTTTTACTGATAATAACTGCAACAAAAAGAATGTTGATTTTTAAGTAATTTGATGTAAAATTTTGTCAATTAACATTTTTCTTCTTCCTTTCTTCTCTCCCTTTTCCAATACTAATTGGAGTACATTTTTATTAAAACAACAACAGCAACAACAACAAAATCTCTCTTCTTAATGTTAAAAATAAGTGAAGGTTTCTTAGCTTAAGAGAGTGCTCGACCTCCCAGCATGACTAGACCCTGGTGGGGAAAATGCTCTTTGAGAGAACATTTCTTCTTTTTATCCTTATTGTTGGGTTGAAAGAAAAATCATGGAGAATTTGAATGCCAGTAATTTAGAAGAATCCAGAAGGGAGACAAATATGCTGCTTAATTTAAAATGAAAGGGATGGGTGCATAGCCACCAGATAGATACACTTTGCTAGCAAGAGGAAGGCCATTTAACCATTCGTGCCATAGAAGAAGGAATACAGATCATTTTCTTTTATCCTCTTGAAGGATGTTTTACCATCTCAATCACTTGAGAACTCTGGGAAGCATGAGCAAAAAAAGCAAGATATTGACTTGTCTATCACTAAAGCACAATTTTTTAAATAATTTTTTTTTTTTTTTGAGAGAGAGGTATGTGTGGTGCAGGGGGAGGGGCAAAGGGAGAGGGAAAGAGAATCTTAAGCAGGCTCCATGCCCAATGTGGAGCCTGACTTGGGGCTCAATCTCATGACCTTGAGATCATGACCTGAGCCAAAATTGAGAGTTGGATGCTTACCCAACTGAGCCACCCAGGGGTCCCAATTTTTAAAAGAATTTTGAGACAGAGAAACAAATCAATATTTGTCAAATGCAATGCATGATTCTGGTTTCTTTTATGTAAGAACTGACATGGGGATGCTTTTTTAAAAAGCACTTAATATGTGAGGCCCCTGTAATTATAGGCAGTCAGAAATGTGCATGTTCTAGTTGGTTATGAATTAAAATGATGGACTCCAGAAATGTACATTTCCAGATGGCTGAAGTTGATACTGAACCTTTAATTGATCTCACTTCAGCCATCCTATCTTTATTGTTTTTATCCTCTCTAGTCATATGGACTCTTTGAGTTGGATTATAGAAGCACAATTTTGTTAGAGCCCATTAATACCTCAGGTTCTATACCTAAAAATGATTTGACATGATTTAAACAATATAAAAAGGGGAATTTGGCTAAATAAGTGGTAGATAATTGTCTAGGGATCAGGAATATAGTATTTATTAAATTATTATTATTAAATATCATTCTGTACTTCCTAGAAACCAATACCCAAAGGAAAATTTGTTGACTTATATGAGTCTCATTTTCAAACAGAAAGTAGTATTATCTGGTAGGTATGCATTTTTGCTGACAATAAAGTCTAGAAGAACTTATTAGCCAACCTTTAAGAAATATTAGATAGTGCTATGATCTGAAAGTTTGTGTCCTCCCAAAATTCCTATGTTGAAATCCTAATCCCCAGAGTTGATGGTATTAGCAGGTGGGGACTTGGGGATTAGATCATGAGGCTGGAGCTCTTATGAATGGGATTAATGCCCTTATAAAAGAGACCCCACAGAGATCCCTATCTCCTTCCACCATGGGAAGACACAGTGAAAAGACGGAGCTATGAATCAGAAAATGGGCCTTCACTTGAACATGACCATACTAGCAATTTCATCTTGGACTTCCAGACTCCAGAACAATAAGAAATAAATTTCTGTTGTTTATAAGCCACCCAGTTTGTGATAATTTATTATAGCACCCTGAATGGATTAAAACATATAGCACAACACCAAAGCTATCACTATGGTGTAATATTATTTCATAGATTTAGTTTTATGTTTTATACTATGAGAGTATTTGAAGACCTTGATTCGTATAATTTTATTCTATTTATACATCATTTGGGTGTTTATAAAGGGGGAAAAAAAAAAACCCTCACATTTGGAGTTCAGAAGTATGGCAGAAACGAGCATGGAATATTTCTTTGTGTGGTAATCTTTTCTTTTCTTTCCCCTCAAGCTTTTCTTCAGGAAACTTCAAAATGATTTCAAATTCCAAGACTCACTTAGAGTAATGAAGTTACATCAGAGCAAGATATGTAAAAGAGGAAGAAAATAGGAAAACTTTAATTCAAAGTTGGCCTAAGAGGTCATGCAAAGGTTTTTATTTTCATGTCTTATATTTCTATTTGTTTCTTATGTCACTTGGTAGCAAGAGGACAAGCTGAGGAAACAAGGTCACCAAGGAAAGTAAGGGATACAATAAAAAAAAAAGAAAGAGAAGATATAGAAAAAGAAATCCTTGTTATTTCAGCTACAGGCTTTTTTTTATTGCTTGTTTTTGTTTATTTATGTGTTATGGCTTCATCTCTTATCTGAGCCCCTAGTACTTCATCCTCCAGATACGGAGTACCACATTCCTTCCAATCTCCTGAGGAGGCCCCATTCTCTTGAGGTTTTAAGACTTAGGCAAGTGTTTTTAGGAAAGATATATTTTCAGGCATCACATTGGAGAATGTCAGCATACTTAACTCCTACCGTGCTCAGGATACTTCAAGATGACTATACACATTTAAATCTCCCACTGTAATTGACCAGGGAATTACTATTCCCTTTGATAAAGAATGTCCCCTGGATATTTCATATAATAAAAAGGCTTACCTTTTGAAGGAGTGAATTTATCCACATTTCCTTATATAAAAGACACTGTCTGAATGTGTATGCATTTACACATCGTCCGTTCATCTGCCCTTTAGCAAATTTAACACTGTGATTTGTATCATCATCATAAGTGGTGGGGAAATACAACTTAGGAATATATAGATCTTGCACAAAATACTGAAAAAATAAATTATTGTATGTCTCTGTTAGAGCACATGCTAACTTGTTTAAAAATTACGTGATTATTCGCTAATTTCAAGTATAGCATGGGACTTGCAATCATAATAATATAGGGTTACTTTCTGGCTTTGTCATTTTCTAGTTGAATGATCATGGGAAACGCCATTTAACTGCACTGAGCCTCGGATTCCTCATCTGTAAAATAAAGATCATAAAAGAGATTTCATAGTGTGAGGACTGCATTAGGTAATGTATGGAAGGACACTGGAATACAGTAAAGAGTCCAGAAACTTAGGGGCACATGGGTGGCTCAGCTGGTTAAGCGACTGCCTTCGGCTCAGGTCATGATCCTGGAGTCCCAGGATCGAGTCCCTCATCAGGCTCCCTGCTCAGTGGGGAGTCTGCTTCTCCCTCTGCCCCTCACCCCTCTCATGTACTCTCTCTCTCAAATAAATAAATGAATAAATAAATAAATAAATAAATAAATCTTAAAAAAAAAAAAAAAGAGTCCAGAAGTTTAGTCCCCATGCTTTCCTTTCAATGTCATAGAAAAAATGGTGTTTCAGTTCCTATTCTGTGGACTTTGTGAGCGCTGCATTATAGCCAGCATATGCAGTAAATGTACGAATTGAGTTAAACTGGGAGAAATCAAGATTACCTGAATGAGATGCTTACCTGTCTCCATAGGCACAGACATGAGTTGGGTCTTGAGAAAATGCATGTAGACAACCTTTCATACTGACACTGAGTGGGCCTTCATGTAGTCTTGGGTATAAAATAAAACTGAAGAAATGGAAATGGCTAATCAGAGCTCCAAATCCTGTCAGATAGTATGTGCTGAGTGAAACGGTGGATGTTGTCTTTTTGTAAGTGTATGACTGTTTATTTTATGAGCACTAGGCTTTAGGCCATTTAAATCTTAGCAAGAAAAATTTCCTTACCAGTTTTCCTTCTCCTTCCTTCCTCCCTCCCTTCCTTCTATTTTTCCTTTTCTGGGTGACAGTATTCTTTTTTCCTGGTTTATTGAAACATTATTAACATAAAATATGTTAAATTGAAGGTATATAACATGATGACCTGATACATGTATATATTCTGAAATTATTACCACGGTAAAATTAGTTAACATCTGCATTCTCTCACATAATTACCACTTTGTGTGCGTGTGTGTATGTGTGTGTATGGTGAAAACATTTAATTATCTACTCTACTCTCTCTCTTTTTTTTTAAAGATTTTATTTATTTGACAGAGAGAAAGAGAGCAAGAGCAGGAACACAAGCAAGGGGAGTGGGAGAGGGAGAAGCAGAGTCCCCGCTGAGCAGGGAGCCCGATGCTGGGGCTCGATGCGGGAGCCGAAGGCAGACGTGTAACGACTGAGCCACCCAGGCGCCCCGCAAGTGTGGCTTTTTTAGATTCCACATATAGGTGAGAATAAACAACACTTGTTTTTCTCTGACTATTTCACTTAGCATAATGCCCTTAAGGTTAGCATCCATGTTGTAAAAAGCAGTTTTCATTTTATATTAACTTTAGGCATAATTAACACATATAATAAAAGGTACCTATTTAAGGGTCAATTTGGTACATTTTGACAAGTGGATATATACACCAGTGGAATCAAAACTCCAGTCAAGATAAAGAACATTTCTGCCTCCCTGAAAATCCCCATCTAACTCCTGGCAGTCAAACCAATGGTACACTTCTTGTGATACAGAAGAGTTCGTCTCTTTGGGAATTTCATGTAAATGGAATTATACAGCATGCGTGTTTCTGAGGTTTGTCCAAGTCGTGTGTATCTCTAAACGGTCTCTTTCTACTGCTCAGTGTATGAATTTAACACAGTTTACCCACTGTCTCATTGGTGGGCACTTTGTTTATTTCTAGTTTGGGGCTATTTATGAACAAAGTTGCTATGAACATTCATGAATAAATCTTTAGGAAGATATACATTTTCATCTCCCTTATGTGATGACCTAGTAGTAGAAATGCTGGGTTAAGAAGTATATGTTTCATGTTTTGAGAAACTGCCAAACTGTTTTTCAAAGTGCCTGTACCATTTTACATTCTCCCAGCAGAGGCCCAGTTGCTCCATATCTTCACCAATACTCGATATTGTCAGTCTCTTTAATCTTAGCCATTCCAATAGGTGTGTACTAGAAAATCATTGTTATTTTAATATACAGTTCACTGATGGCCTGTGATGCTGATCTTTTCCTATGCTTATTGGTCATGTACATTCAAATACACAATTTTTTTTTTTAAGATTTTATTTATTTATTTGAGAGAGAGAGAATGAGAGACAGAGAGCATGAGAGGGAGGAGGGTCAGAGGGAGAAGCAGACTCCCTGCTGAGCAGGGAGCCCGATGCGGGACTCGATCCTAGGACTCCAGGATCATGACCTGAGCCGAAGGCAGTCGCTTAACCAACTGAGCTACCCAGGCGCCCATCAAATACACAATTTTTAATTTTTTCTTCAAAAATAATTTCAAACATAGAGAAAAGTTGCAAAAATAAAAGTAATACAAATAAATACTTTCCCCATTTATGCTTTACTCATATTCGCTAACTCACAGCATTTGCTCTCTCATTTGCTCCCCCCCACCAAACTTTCTCTCTCTAGTATGTACACAGCATGTGTAAATACACGTGTATTTTATTTTCTTTAAACCATGTGAGGGTAAGTCAGGTATGCTGTGGCCTTTTAACCCAAAATACTTCAGGGTGCATTTCCGAAGAATAGGGATAACCTCTCATGTAAAAACCACAATACAGTTGTCAACATCAGTAGATGGAGAGTCGATATAATACTTTTAGTTAGCCTGATACCTGTTTTCCAAGTTTGTCAACTGGCCTATCAATATTTAACTCTCAATATCGCAAACTGGTCTATCTCTCCATTTATTTATGATTTCATTCATTATTCTCATCAACGTGTACATATCTTGATCATATTTTAAAAAATATTCCTATGTATTTCATATTTATTCCAAACATTTATAGATTCAATTATTAATTGCTGGTGTATACATATACTGTTAATTACTGTATGCTGACTTTGCATTCTATGACCTTGCAAAATTATTTATTTATTTACTTATGTACCTCTAGGGAGCAGGCAGCACAAGGACATGTCCCAGGGCAGGACACCTTCCTGAGCAACCCTCCTTCTCTCCCAACCCACCCAGTGCAGTAGGAGGATGAATGCCAGGCACTCCCAGCCAAGTACACTTGCCCAGAGACTCCCACTGAGACTATGGAGAGAGAGGGACAGGTACATATGGCCACGGGACCCCAGTCCCCACCTGTCCAAGTGTCCCCTAGACCCCTGTGGATGCAGATAACATCTCCCAGAGGCGGACGAACCTCCTTCTGGGCTCCAGGCTCCCTCCCCCTGTGGCAGCTCATCACTTGGGGGCCCCCAACCCTCACCTTTTTATTTTTAGTAGCTTGTTTACAGGTTTCTTAGGATTTTCTATGTATATTATCAAGTTGTCTGAGAAAAAAGACAATTTTGCTTCTTTTCTTCCCATCTATATGTCTTTTATTTCCTTGTGCTTCTACACTAGCTAGTACAATGTTTAATAATGGAAGTGGTAATAGGGTGGTATCCTTACCTTGTTCTTGATCTTAGGTCAAAAGCAATTACTTTTACGTTATTAAGTATCATGTTAGGCCTAAGTTTGTTTGTTTGTTTTTAATAGATATTCTTTATCAAGCAGAGAACATTCCTTCTATTCCTTGTTTGCTTAGAGTTTTATTATGAATGCATGTTGAAATTTCCTAACTGCTTTTTCTTCTGCCTCTATTGAGATAATCATATGGTTCTTTTCTTAATTTTGTTATTATGGTTAAGTACCTTAATTGATGTCTAAATGTTGAATCAAACTTGCATTTTTGAATAAAGCTAACCCTACATAATGCTGAATTTCAACTTATTAATATTACGTTAGCCTTTTGCATCTGTGTTCATGACAGATATTGGTCTATATATTTTTTACTTTTGTAACATCTTCACTTTTCATATCCTGGTTATGGTGGCCTTATAAATAAGTTAGGAAGCATACCCTCTTCATCTATTTTCTGATGAAAAGAATGGTAATATTCTTTTTCGAATGTTTGGCAGAACTCACTAGTGAAGCCATCTGAGCCTGGCACTTTCTCTATGAAAAGTCTCTTTTTTTTTTTTTTTTTTAAAGATTTTATTTATTTATTTGACAGAGACACAGTGAGAGAGGGAACACAAGCAGGGGGAGTGGGAGAGGGAGAAGCAGGCTTCGGGGTGAGCAGGGAGCCTGATGTGGGGCTCGATCCCAGGACCCTGGGACCATGACCGGAGCCGAAGGCAGACGCTTAACGACTGAGCCACCCAGGCGCCCCTGAAAAGTCTTTTATTAATGAATTAAATATCTGTAGCAGGTGTAACACAATTCAAATTTTGTATTCCTGAATCGTTTTTGGAAAAATCATGTCTTTCAAGGAATCAGTTATTTCATTTGGGTTGTCAAATCCATTGGCATAAAGTTGTTAATAATATTCCTGACTTATTCCTTTTACGTCTCTCAGGTGTCAGGTAAGATCTCTTCTTCCACCCCTAGTACTGACAGTCTGTGTCTTTTCATTTTCTTGATCAGTCTATAAAGGTTTATCAATTTTATGGATTTGTTCATAGAACAAACTTCTGTTTTTATTGATTGTTTCTGTCTGCCTACTTTCTTTATAACTATCTTATCTTCTGTATTTGCTTTCATTTACTTACTCTCTTTTTAATTTCCTCTTCTTTTTCTAGCTTAACAGGAAAGATTATATCATTGATTTTAGCCATCTCTTCTGTTTATATTTTAGCATTTAAATCTCCAAATTCCCTGTAAGTGCTGCTTAGCTGCATCCCACATACTGTGATGTGCTGCATTTTCATTTCCACTCATTTTCAAGATATTTTCTAATTCCCCTTCTGATTTCTTCTTTGACCCATGGGTCATTTAGAATTCTGTTGTTTAATCTCCCAAATATATAAAAATTTTCCAAATATCTTCCTGGTATTGATTTTTTATTTCAATTATGTTGTGGTAAAAGAATATGTTCTGCATTATTTCAATACTTTTAATTTTGTTGGGACTTATCTTGTGACCAAAAATGTAACTTCCCTGATAAAACTGTGTGAGCACCTAAAAAGGATGTGCATTTTTTTGTTATTTTGTGGCATTTCTACAGATGACATTTATTTCAAGTTAGTGAATAAGGTTCATAGGCCTTCCATGTCCTATAGATGTTGATTATCTCAGGTAACAGTATTTACATCTTCTATGTCATCATTCCTTGTCTACTTTTACATCAATTTCCAATAAAGGTATATGAAATATCCACTATAAATGTAGGGCTATTTCTCCTTTCTCTTCTATCGGTATGTACTCCAGGCATTTTAAAGCTCTATTATTGTGTGCATACACATTTAGATTATACGTCCTAGTGATAAACTGATCCCTTTATCATTATGAAATGTAACCTTTATTCCAGATAATATTCCTTTTCCTGGCGTCTACTTTTTATACTAACAGAACCACTCCAACTTTCTCCTGATTAGTGTTTGTATGCTTTACTTTTTAAAAATCTTTGCTTTTAAGCTATCTGTATCTTTTTATTTAAAATTAGTTCTTCTAGAAAGCATGTACTTGAATCTTGTGATTCATATCCTAATAGCTTACAGTTTCTGTTTTTTTTTTTTTTTTTTTTAAGATTTTATTTATTTATTTGATAGAGAGAGGAAGAGCACAAGCAGGTGGAGTGGCAGGCAGAGGGAGAGGGAGAAGCAGACTCCCCGCTCAGGAAGGAGCCTGACGTGGGGCTCGATCCCAGAACTCTGGGATCGTGACCCGAGCCAAAGGCAGCTGCTTAACCGACTGAGCCACCCAGGTGCCCCAGTTTCTGTTTTTTAATTGGAGTGTTGAGACAACCGTTGTTTTTACTTTCTTGTTTTATTTTTTTAATTTATGCCATCAATTGTTTGTTTTTTTTTCTTTATTTCCTTTCTTTTGGACTAAATATGTAATATATAAATATGTACAAAATACTTAAGGGGTAGGTAGATTCCTGAACTTCATAAGCATAGTATAATTTTTAACTACTGTTTTTATTACAATGAATGATAAAGAAACAAGCCCATCTAGTGAGATTCATGATTTCACACACACATACTTTGGTGAAACTGAAGGTCATCGATTGCTTAGTCTGGCTCTTTGTAACATGCTGTTTCTACTACAATGCACAAATCGTGCCATGCATTATGTATATGAAAATCTGCTTGGAGTATATTTACCTGAGAGTGAAAGCTTTCATTCAGTTAACTGACTTTTGGACTTATTTTTGAATTAATTTCACATTTGAAATATTGCATTCTAGTAAAACAGTAATTAAAAATTTTGCCATCAGATAATTTGGTGTCAAATCTTAGCTTGACTACTAATTTGCCCAACATCACACAGGTAGAAATTTTGAGGTTTAATTTTCTTTATTTCCTAGGTAGAAATAATAATGCCTAACTCATAGGGCGCCCTGGGTAGCTCAGTCAGTTAAGCATCTGACTCTTGATTTTGGCTCAGGTCTCGAGCTTAGAGTTGTGAGTTTGAGCTCTGCATTGGGCTTTGCAGTCAGCACAGAGTCTGCTTGAGATTCTCTCTCTCCCTCTGCCTCTGCTCTTCCCTGTGCTCGTGCACTCTCTCTCTCAATATTTATTGTTGTTTTGGATGATTAAAGGTACGAGAACCTACAAGCTGTATCCATGAGTCAAAGAAAAATCTTTAAAGGACAATGTTTGGAAGGGCGAAAGATACCATCACTCTCATCCCCTCTCTCCAATTATTTTCTCTGAACCAAGCCTATTTATCTCTCCTCTGATGACACTTTTTTCTCTTTCTCGATATTTTCATAGACATCCCAGTCCAGCCTTATTGATCTAGAATCAGCCTGCCTTTTTCAAATAACTTCACTGATTGTTACATGCTCAGAGGAAAACGGATATATCATGTTCTAATGAAAAAAAAAAAAAAGAGGGGGAGAAGCAAGATATTTGAAGTGAGGCAAATCTGGATGTATCTTAGGCAACTCACTTAATAAAATTATATATTATATACTGTATATTATATATATAGTATGTGTATATTTATCATATCTATTATCTTTGGGTGGATATTTTAATTTCATATTCTCATGTACTATCTCCAAGATTTCATATTTAAATTAAGCTACTGACTTTAAGTACAATTACAGGATACCCCTAGTCATTTTACTAGTCTATGACTAGTAGTCAGTTTTGAACCTCTGGGGCAGTAGTAAAAGGCAAGAACAACCAAATGATCAGGCTATCACAAATATGAATTTATAAAATAACTTGGAGGATCAATTCTGGTGACTCTCAGTACAAGGATTAAAATGGCAAGATGGAGAGTAGACAATAATATGGATCCTGAAAAATTTGATTTATCTACTCTGGTTTCAATATCCACCAGTACAGAAGCTAAGATGCTCTTGGGTTCACAGGCTCAATGCCCCCACCCCCACCCACTCTTATTCCACAACTCTAGCCCTTTTCCATGGTGGGCTGGATATTCTCTGTTTGCCTTTCCAATCGGCTTCACCTTTTGAGCATTTACCTTTATAGCCTTTATGGACTGTATCAAAGCACTCCTGGCCTTTGACTTTCTTTGCATGTAACCAATAAAATCCATTGGCAGGAAATGGGATGGTGGAAGGCAGAAGAGAGAGAAGTTGAGGTGTTATTTCTGTTTCTTCCCTTGCCCAGGTATGGTTTTGCCCTGGCTGCTCTCCTCTATCCAAGTTACAAACCCCACTGGCGAGCCTTCAATGAATAAAGGTCTCACCAGATTTCAGTGATGGCTTTGTCTTCCTTTACTCTCTCTCCCCAACTTTCTACTCCAGGCTCAGAATTGGTGGTATATTCTTACATATATTTTATATATGTAAAATATGTATTTTATACATATATATGTATATTTCTCATACCTATATTTCTTTTCCTTTCAAAGATTTTATTTTTTTATTAGAGAGAGAGAGAGATTGAGCACAAGCAGGGGAGTGGCAGAGGCAGAGGGAGCTAGACATGGGATTTGATCCCCGGACCCTGGGATCATGACCTGAGCTTATCTCATACCTCTATTTCATATATATAATATATATATTTATATATATAAAAAAACCTTCATCAAATCTCTAAAATCATCCCTCTTGACCATGCCTTTTTTTCTTTTGCAACTTTGATACATATAGACCCTCAATTCAAATCCTGTTTCTAAACTCACAAAGTCTACCCAGTTCATCTTCTTGTCTTGCTACCTTAAGAGCATCCAAAATATACATATTCTTCCTTTTATCATGCCTGGACCTCCAAGTATCTTGCTGATCAAGACTTGTTCTTGTCAACCGAGATACACTCATCTGCTTTACTGATTTAAAATTGTTCCAGTTTCCACCAGTAAGATATGACAGACACACCTTAACATTAACACACATTAGCATTTCCAAGCACACAATAGCATATACAAACCTCCTTACAAAATACATTCCTTATATCTGTTAATTTTTTTTAAAAATCCTATTTTAAAATAACACATTTTAATTTTGATCAAAATTTAAGTTTTTTTTTTACACTCTCTATATCTGCAAATGGTTATTCTTTCTCTGCATGCCCATACAAGTGTGTAGGTAAAGTCCATGGTTTTATGTTTTCAGTATTCAAGTATTTCATAGTATGATCAAATAGCCCAAGTGTAACTGCTACCTTATTTCATACAACAGAGTGTTTCTTGGGCAACAGGTGGTTTATTGGATTCAGAAGTACAAGACAATTATAACTCCTAATTACAACTGAGAATGATGTAAGGAATACCAATAATTTATTTTAAGGAGAAAAAAATAGTATTCATTGGTTGTTACAAGTTCAGAGGCAAAACTGGGGCATTTTATACATGGTGATATATTTGCAGCTTACCCAACTGAGTTCTGTACTGACAGTCAGTACCCAAGCTGTCATCCACTTACCACTGTACTGCAACATGTGGGAGACTGGGAGTCAAGGAGAAAACTTAAGTTTAAACAGAGTGGGCCATGCTCGGTGGCCACACAGATACTGTCTCCCTTTGGTACTATTCAAAATTTGTGAGGCTGAACAACCAGAAAAGTTATTTCTTGTTCTGGAATATCTAGAGATTAAATTCTCTGGTTGCTTGTGATGAAGATGCCCTATACATGCCTTTCGTCAGTTATTATGAAACAATATAAAGTTGCCTTCATAGGTTTCATTGGCTGACTTGAATCAATTACTTAAAATATTTCTAACACTCTTAATTCATAAGACAATGATATTTACAACTGGCTTATACCTTTAACAATGAAAATTGTTTTTCTCTCAAAAAACCACTAAATTACAGAATACCTATCATACATTGCTTTTTATTCTATCATCTTACATAGGGCCTTTTAAGCATTTTTATAAGATCTATAATAATTTGCCTCTTTTTGCTCTGACCCTAGCACAATGACTGGCACAAGAAGCCACTCACTATTAAGTATTTGGTCAGTGAAGGAACCATCAATTTTTTAAAAATTGTAAAGGTTCTTCTAACGTCCCATGTTCCCCCCGAACTTCTCCCGAATTTTCTCCAATACTATTAATGGGTTAAGGAGAAGTGTGGCGGAGTTGGAGTAGAGAAAGGAAAAAAACAAAAACAAAACTATCCTATCCTTTTCAATGCTTGTTATTTAGAAAATAATATTATTTTTATATTTCAATATGGGGGCTATTCCATTGGTTAAATCTGGCATCAGTAAGTGAACTATGGTCTACAAATGGAATAAATTTGGATCAATCAATATATTTGACAAGACAAATATCAATGATGACTCAAAGCAAAGGAGACAGAATCAGTCAAACCAGACTAACCAATAAAAAGGGTAAACAATGCCTTTATATAAAGAGAATAAAGAATGAAGAAGACACACACATCCATCATTCATGCACATTAACTCAAGGTGATTTGGTAAGTTTGAATATACTTCTCTGATGAGACATTTAGATAAAAATGAATTTACTCTTTTTACTTGAACTCATACAAAAAGCCTTTATTAATTCAGAAATAAAAAGAGAGACTCTGGAAACATATTTTTCAGTCACAGAAGGATGGAGGCATGGTAGTGTAATGCAGAGAACTTTGGCTCCTGGGGTCAGACAATCTCTGTTCAAATCCTGACTTTATTACTTGCTTGCCATATGACATAGCTCATCCTACAAGATTATTTCAAAAACTGAAGTTAATATATAATAATGCCAAACTCACTTCTTTCTGTATTGGTGGTTCTCTTTGGGAAACTTTTCTTCCAGGAAATTTAATTCTATTTTGAGTTTCTGTGTGTCTTTGCATGTGTATGTGTGACCATGCCATAGTTTGTTGTTTATCTTCTCAAAGTTTTCCTAAAATATAGGGATCGTAACTGTATTACCTTTCCTAGATGAAATCAAATTGAAGCCTTAAGTACTTGTCAGTTTCTAAAGGAAAGTTTTGTTTCCTTATGGCCTGAGTATCTGGGAATGGATTTCCCCTGGTATTCTTTCCGGTTAAGATGGGAAGCAAAAGAGGTTGAAGAAAAAGAAAACTTCCAATATCCACTGGATGCCTTGATGATGAGTGTGGGTTTTTAAGTGCACAGATGGAGCGCCTACTGACAAATGTGGCCTTTCCAATATTTATTTTGAAACTAAACACTGCAGTACATAAAAATCCTGAAAAATTTATTTTTTTGAAAACATAAGCATTTAAAATAAATATGTCTCTTGCTTCAGTGAAGACTCACTAGCCTAAATGTTATAATTGCTTTTAAGTGCCAAGGAAGTTGGAGAAATAAAAGATAAAATTACAGTGACTGCTTCCCTCATGAAAAGTCATTCTTTTAGCAATTCAGTAAACAGAAGCACTTATATAATCCTGTTCATCTGTGAAAAACACTTTATGACAAAGATGTCTCTGTGATACGAATTAATTAAGATCAACCATCTGGTTTGAGGAGTTTTTCTCTAAAAGCTGAAGGAAAAAAGTATTCTTGAATTATTTAAAAAAGGCAGCATTCATTAAAGATAGAAAAGTAAATAATATTATTTTGATTAATTTAGGCAGGAATGTGTATGTTTAGGAAAAAAGGGACTCACCCAGTTGAGATGAAAACTAAATAAATATCTGTATCTCTATATATCTAAGTCTGTATGTCTCTATATATCTCTATCTATATAGCATATGTGGCTTATATTATTATTGTTGTAACTTTTAATTTAGACTTTCAAATGGAATATTTGGGGCCTCAAAAACTTTTGTGTTTAGTATTAATCTTTTATTCTTCTCCTCCCAAACCCCACACAAAAGTAAGCTTATATAGCCTTCTGCCTGTTCTGTCATTTTGATCACATCTTTCCTGAACTCACCTAGCAATTTCACTAAAGAATCACTGAACGACCTCCATTATCATGAAATTCTTCTGTATCCTTAATTTTAACCCTTCGTAACAGCTACATTATTCCAATCCTATTAGTAAAGACATCTACATCTTTCAGAATGACAGAATGCGACACATATGTTACACCTGAATATATTTCTGGAGTATGTGTTTTGATTCGATCAAGGTAAGAGTAAGGTAATTGACTCCCACCCCCAATACCCATATTTTTTTCCAATCCACCAAACAGACCTGGATTTAAATCTCTCTTTGTCATTTACTAGCCATGTGGCCTTGGACTGTTTCAGAGGACTGTTGAAAAAATGAATTCCTCTATTATTTTCCATGACAATCTTGCTATATGTTTATGAAATATTTAGCATAGGGTATAGAAAAGAGGAGGTACTCAATCAGTGGTAGTCATACAATAGTTACAGGTTCCTAGAAGAGGCTTTTGAAGGAAATTTATAGTCATGTTTCTGGGTCTCAATAATGAAGACTTTATGAAGTCAGCTTCCTGTGAGCAAGACATGATTATGTGGAGGGGCACATCCACATTCGTGCAAACATACGTATGCTAACTTCAATGTAACATATCCATAACTTTATTAATATTAGTTTTTAAATTATTTCTAAGATTTTTAACACTCATGATGTTATTAAGAAAAAGCAAATTCTTCAATACCTATTTTCAAAAAGCTTAATCATGTTTTGGAGATACATGACCTGGCTATTCTGGAGAAGTAATTTTACTTGTAGCTTTGTATTCCCAGTTGTTGGCCAGCAACTTTTTAACAGTTCTCAATGTCACTAAGAGATCATACGATTTCCCAGACAGATGTGTTCTGTGATTAGGGTTTTTCTTTTCTAATAGGCTACAGAATTTCCCTTTTAAGAAGTTTAAGCTGCTAAATGTTCAACTGAATCAGAAGAATGTTGGCATTGTGCCCAACAAACAAATATTCCACGTACAATAGACAAGTAAATGTTCATTAGAAGTGTCTGGGATGTGAGTGCCTGAGGTGGTATGATGTGAACTGGAACAGCACTGGGATAAATTACCTTGTGTCAGGTAGGAGCCAGTCAGGAAGTAGAGATTATATCATTTATTTTAACAAAGAAGATTTTGTTTACCCTAAACTATTGTTAACAGAAAAGAAAGAAGAGAACACTAAAGTTATCACTTTAGGAAGCAGCTACCATCCCTAAGGATGGGGGAACCAAGGGAAGAAGCTGGAATTTTTACAGCTTAGAAGCTTAAGAGTGGGGTCCTATGGAGCAGAGACTCAGCCTCTGAGAGAGGGCACCAGTCAGATGGTGCCATGTGTCTCAGCTCAGAGGAAGGCCCGTGTGCTTGGATCAGGGTGGGTACCAATTGGGTGGTTCTGTAGCTTCAGAAGAGGGAGTGATGAGATTGATCCTGTGAGTGTTGGAAAACCTGGGGACTGGAAATTTGCTGGGCTGACACTGATGAGAACAGCAAGCAAAAAAAGAAAGAACCATAATCCTTCTTCCTCCTCTCCTTCAGCTCTCTGGCCTTCCTCTAGAAACAGTGATGGGCAGTACTTAACAGGTAGCCACCTGGCAGAGGTGCAATGTTATTTGAACCTGAATGAGTATGGCTTAATGACAGAATTTGCATTATCAAAGAAATTTTCTTTTGAGCATAATTTCTGTGTTTCTGTACTAAATATTCAGAGATGAAACAGTAAATAAAAACAGAGAAAGAAGAAATTATATGAAGTAAAATAGAAAAACTTAAAAGAGATAAAGGTGGCCTTAAAGGATGCTTAGAGAATGGAGGGCATAAGTAAATGGAGAATTTAGTAGTGCAGCCCAAGTGGTGGATACTTCCTAATGGGTCTGCCAGAATAGCATCCTACTTTCTCAAATGGATCTCCTTGTTCTTCATCAGATGTGATAAGTTTAGGGATCCAGTCAGTGCTGCCATTTCCATGAATATTATAAATTACCCTGAACAGAATGATAACCTAGCTCAACCAGTCTAATTTCCTCCCATAGGCTGTCTGATCTACAGATAAGTACTCTTTTGTCTTCATCATCATCATCATTATAGTTAAATTCAGAATCACAAAAACTATTGAGTTTCAGTTTCTCTCTGTTGGTGAAGATGTGAACCTTGTGTCCATGCATACAGAAGAAGCTAATCAGAGAATGGGTCTACTCCCAGGGAAAGACAGTCAGCAGAAGAGGGAGCAACTTGGTAGATTAAGTCCCTTCCTCTAGGACCCCTGACACCATCCTGTTTCCTTCTAGTCCCTGTGATTGGGTGACCTTAAAAAATAAATCCCACCTTCTTCAGTCTACTCTGACTTTGGTTTTTCTCTTGCAAGCCAGTCTCCTCCCTGCTATAGGATATCTTCCCTGATTTAAAACCTGACAACTTCTATTAAACACACCCTCCCCTTTCAACACTCTTTTCACTAACTCACACCCTGACATCCTCTTTTGTGGGGAGACTAAACTATTTTAAGAATAACCTTGATTTTGCTCCAATTTATAGTAAAAAAAACTCCTCCACAAATTCCAATATTCTAATGAAATTTTGTTGTTATTTAAGATAAAATTCATGATATATTAACATCATGCTTGAGAACTGCATCCAAACTATTAGTGCATTTCTTTTTTTTATTTTTTTTCTCTCCACCTGGAACGCTCTGCTCTTTCTTTCCTCTACCACCTGCACTCTGAAACTCTGAACTGATTTTTGGAAGCACACACACGATGAGGACATGCAAATGCCACTTAAACCTCTTTCATAACAATCTTCATGGAATTCTTCTCAAGACCGGAATTTATCAGTCTTCCCCCTTCTCATGATTATTTCATTATATAAGGTGGGAAGTACTTCAAGGTTCAGCTAGACATTTATACAAGAGACTTCTCCTTCCTATAATACTGCAGACATTTAGCTGTGGATGTGAGTTAAGTCACTGTTAACCCATATAATGAAAATAATGGTGGTTAGGTGATACATATATTTATACAGAATAGCTTTTTGCCTAACAAATTATCTATTTTTGATGTGCCCTGAATATTTTCTAGGCATATATGGACTAGTTTGTGTTTTTTGGATTTTGTTGTTACTGCTGTCCGTGAATTGAGATTGGATCAAGGTTATTTTTTGTAATTTGAAAGTAAAGACTATACTCCTGTTTTAAAGGTTGAATCTACTACTCTAGTCATCTCTCTTTCTCTCCTCTGTCACCACCCTTCCCTGTCTCAGCTATCCCCAGATATCCCCAGCTGTCTCTAAACTGTTTATTACCCTGTTTTCAGGTTGTATGAAAGGCATTTGAAAGCATTTAAGTAACTGGCAAGGGTTGGTTTTGCTCCTGGACATATTAAACAGCTTCACTGTCAAAGTTGTTATTTTATTATTAACTGATTAAACAACATCCTGAAAGTCATGGTGTTTTTAATTACCTATATTCCTTACAATGTTTTGCATAGTTAATTTTTTTCTCCAGCAATTTAGTAGGACCTTGGCTTTCACTGATTGAACGTCCATCCCTGAAGACACATGACATGTGGTGATTTGTCATTTTCCTGGTGCTCAAATTTGAGATGTGCACATTGTGAGGCTGTAGTTCAAAAAGAGTCCCTTAGCTGGTGAACAAATTTTGCTGAGTAGTGAGACTACACAGCCCCACCTGGCTTTGCTATAATGGCCTTTGATGTACAAGTTCAGTCTTGCTAAAAAAAGACATGTATTAGTCAGGAAATACTCATGTTAAAGCAAGGATTTTCATGTTGCATTCGTCTCTGAAAGCAGTAATTACTGGAATTTAAAAGATAAGCTTTTTGTATATTGATAGAAAACAAACTTTCAACAAATGAACAGAGGGGAAGGGAAAGAAAAATAGAATAAGGCGAAAACAGAGTTAAGAGACTCTTAACTCTAGGAAACAAACAGAGGGTACCTGGAGGGCAGGGGGTGGGGGGATGGGGTAACTGGGTCATGGGCATTAAGGAGGGCACTCGATGTAATGAGCACTGGATGTTATATGCAACTGATGAAGCTCTAAATTCTACCTTTGCAACTAAAAGAAAGAAAGAAGGAAGGAGGGAGGGAGAGAGGAAGGGAGGGAAAAGGAAAAAGAAAACAAATGTTCAAGTCAAGAAGAGCCAGATTTGTATTTTAGTTCTTGTACCCTCTTTTGTCATAGCTGGAAAAATACTTACTCTCTCTTAATTTATGTCCCAACCTATAAAGTACTTCTGAAGATGTCAGGGAGGATTAAATAAGACAATAAATGCATATTAACACCAGCTCATGGTGGGTCCTTAATAACTAATGAGAATTATTGTTAAATTTTATCTTAGTACTTTGGCCAAGAACTATAGTTTTTTTTTTTTCTTTTTAGATCCTCTGGTGTTTGATTTTCAGTATTTTGCATAGTTATTAGTTGATCTTCTCCAATAGAATAGTATCAAACATTATGAAAGAGGTTAACCTGGTAGTCTTCCCTTTCCTGAAATGACTACACGGTCTCTTGATTCTAACACTTCTTGCAAGATACTGGTATAGAATAAATATCAATTCCAAAACTATAAATGAATTGATCATTTTTTTAGTATTTATATCTCATTTTTCAAATACACTTATTTTCATAAAAGCATTTTAATGTTAAAAATCTTTTTTAAACAGATGCTTTATTTTTTTTTTAAGATTTTATTTATTTATTTGACAGAGAGAGACACAGAGAAAGAGGGAACACAAGCAGAGGGAGTGGGAGAGGGAGAAGCAGGCTTCCCGCGGAGCAGGGAGCCCAGTGTGGGGCTCGATCCCAGGACCCTGAGATCATGACCTGAACTGAAGGCAGACGCTTAACAACTGAGCCACCCAGGCGCCCCAACAGATGCTTTATTCTTAATCTGTGTTTTTCACTAACTTTGTAAGGACCAAAGTGCTTGCTCTTTAAAAGCAAAGCAGGCCCTCTAGTTGTCTAAAGAAATTTTGCTGCATTAAGATCATTTTTCATTCCACTCTTCTATTCTAAAATAAATTCTATTCTATGACATTGAAACTTTTTAAAACAGCTTTATTGAGACATAATTGATATGCAAAAAACTGCACATATTTAAGTTGCAAAAATTGATGAGTTTGGATATATGCAAACCCCCATGATACCATTAACACAATCAAGGTAATAGATATATCAACACCTCTACAAGTTTCCCAGTGTCCCTTTTTTTTTAAGCTTTATTTAGGATAATTGATGTACAAAACCTGCTCAGTTTGATGAATATGAATATACTTCATACACTCACTAAATTATCGCCACAATCAACATAATAGACATGTCCATCACCAACAAAAGTTTCACTGTGTCCCTTTTTGTGGCTTTGTGGTAAGAACACTCAACATGAGATCAAAGCTCTTAATACATTTCTCTTACAAAGCTCTTAATACATTTAACAATACAGTATTGTTAATTATAGTCATATTGTAAAGCAGATCTTATTCATTTTGCATTTGGTTATCTTGTATAACTGAAATTTTATATAATTGAACAGCTCTCCAATTTCCTTTTCTCCTAGCCCAGAGTAGCCACAGTTCTATTCTCAGCCTCTATGAGTTTGACAATATCAATGGAATCCTGAAGTATTTGTACTTCTGTGGTTGGCTTATTTCACTTAGCATGATGTCATCCAGGTTCAACCATGGTGTTGCAAATGACAGAATTTCCTTATTTTTAAAGGCTGAAAAAAATTCCACTGTATGTATATGCCACATTTTATCTATCCATTCATCCATTAACATTTAGCTTCTTTTCATATCTTGGCTATTGTGAATATTGTTGCAGTGAACATAAGAGAGTGCAAATACCTCTGTGAGATTCTGATTTCCATTCTTGTGGGTATATAACTCTATTTTTTACTTTTTTGAGGAATCTCCACATTGGTTTCCCTAGTGGCTTGACCAATTTCCATTCTCACCAATAGAGTACAAGCATTCCAATTTCTCCACTTACCCACCCACAATTTTTATTTTTTGTTTTTCTAGTAATACTCACCCTAACAGGTGTGAGGCAATATCTTGTTACGGTTTTGATTTGCATTTCCTTGATGATTACTGATGTTGATTACCTTTTCATATACCTGTTGGCTGTTGTATGTCTTTGGAGAAATGTCTCTTCAATTCCTTTGTCCATTTTTAATCCAGTTAGATTTGCTATTGACTTGTAGGAATTCTTTTTATATTATGGATATTAATCTCTTATCAGGTATATGGTATACAATTTTTTTCCCTTTTAACTGTCGTTTTGTTTCTCTACTGTGCAGAAACGTTTTAGTTTGAGGTAGTCCCACTTGTCTAATTTTGCTTTTGTTGCTTGTGTTTTTTGTGTCATATCCAAGAAATCATTGCCAAGCTCAATCTCTTGAAGCTTTTCCCCTATGGCTTCTTCAAAGAGTTTTATAGTTTCAGGTCTTGTGTTTAAATCTTTAAATTTTAGGTGATTTTTGAATATAGTGTAAGTTAAGGGTCCAATTATATTTTTTTGCCAGTGGATATCCAGTTTCCCCAAAACCATTTGTTAGAGACTGTCATTTCCTCCTTGTGTATTCTTGGCACCCTTGTGGAAAATGAGTTGACTGTTGGTAGCTGGGTTTATTTCCAGGCCCTCTGTTCTGTTCCATTGGTCTATATATCTGTTTTTATGCCAATATCATGCTGTTTGAATTGCAATAGCTTTATAATATAATTTGAAATCGGGAAGTGTAATGCCTCCCTCTTTGTTCTTCCTTCTCAAGATTACTTTGGCTATCTGAAATCTTTTGTGGTTCCACATGAATTTTGGGATTTTTTTCTATTTTGGTAAAAAATGTCATTGGGATTATGATAGGTGCTGCCTTGAATCTGTAGATTGCTCTTTGTAGTATGGACATTTTAACAATAGTGTATCTTCCAATCCATGAACACAGGATGTCTTTCCAATTATTTGTGTCTTATAAATTTCTTTCACCAGTTAGTTGTAGTTTTCAGTATGTAAGTTTTTCACCTCTTTGGCTCAATTTATTCCTAAGTATTTTATTCTTTTTGATGGTATTACAAGAGGATTGTTTTCTTTATTTCCTTTTTGGATAGTTTGTTGTTGGTGTACAGAAACATAACTGATTTTTGTATGTTGATTTTATATCCTGCAACTTTACTGAATTTGATTATTAATTCTAACAGCTTTTTGGTGGAGTCTTTAGGATTTTCTACATGCAAGATCATGCCATCTACAAAGAGACATAATTTTACTTTCTAACTTTTCAATTTTTTCTGGGGCTCCCATAATGCACGAATTGTTTTGATCAATGTTGTCTCATAGTCTCATAATTCCCTCAAACTTTCTTCACTCTTTTTCATTCTCTCTTTTTTTTTTTTATTCTTTAACTGGATCATTTCGAATGGCTTGTTTTTGAGTTTGTCAATTTTTTTTTTTTAATTTTATTTATTTATTTGATAGAGAGAGGCACAGCGAGAGAGGGAACACAAGCAGGGGGAGTGGGAGAGGGAGAAGCAGGCTTCCCGCCGAGCAGGGAACCCGAGGTGGGGCTCGATCCCAGGACCCTGAGATCACGACCCGAGCCGAAGGCAGACACTTAACGACTGAGCCACCCAGGTGCCCAGAGTTTGTCAATTCTTTTTTTCTGCTTGGTCAACTCGGATGAACCCCTCCAGTGAGTTTTTTTTTTAAATTCTTATTATATTCTTTAGTTCTATAATTTATTTTGATTATTTATATCTTTTTGTTTAACTTCTCATTTGTTCATGTATTGTCTTCCGATTTTATTTAGTTTTCTATCTGCATTCTCTTGTAACTCACTCAGCTTCTTCAAGATGACTTTTTTTATTCAATTTATTGTCAAGCATTTCTTAAGTCTCCATTTCTTTAGGGTTGGTTACTGGAGATTTATTTTGTTCTTTTGATTGTGTCATGTTTTTCTGATTCTTTGTATTCCTTGTAGATTTGCATTGATGTCTGTACATTTGAAAAAAGAGTCACCTCTCCCAGTCTTTATGAACTAGTTTTGACTGAGAAAGACCTTCACGAATTAGGCTACCTTAAGATTACGTCTTTGTTACTAGCTGTCCCAGGAGTCTAATCTGTTGTTGTTGTTTCCTTGAACAGTAATCTCCTCTATGTCAGTTTCTTCACAACTCTTGTTTTAGTTCAGGCAGAAACTAGCCCCTCAAGCAGCACACTGAAAACCTGGGGGCACTGGAACTATATACACCCCACTCTTACCTACACCCCCCCCCAACCAGGAGAGGAATCCTCAGTTCTGTATCTTCTCTGATACTTGCCGAGCAAATATGGCTATAGGAAGATGCCCTTCTCCCAGCTTCTCCAGGCATCCAAACTATGCTAGTTCTCCCAGTGCTCTGTGTGTGATGTGACAGAAGCCTGCCCTCTGGGAGTGCAGTTAAATGCCCAGAATGTTGAATGTTCACTCCATTCTCTCTCCTCACCTTACCCTAGAAGTAGTTAAGATCTCTTAGGGCAGAGTCTTGCTGGCTCAGGGGAGGGCCTGACACAAGTAAACTTAATTTGCTTTTTTACACATTTCAGTACAACTGATCTTGTTTTTGTGCTCACCGGGGATACTGCAACTTCTTAACTGGAATCTCAACTTCTTGTAAGGTGGTTTGTTCCTTATATTGTTGTTAAATCAGTGTTTCTGTGGCACAACAAGGGATGGGACTTCCTAGTCCTCCATCTTGCTGACATTACCCTCTATGACATTGAAACTTCCAGCCTCTGCACTCTTTTGGGAAAGGTGAATCAACTCCAAAGGAGAGGAAAAGTATTCAGAAGCACTGAGAACCATCTTCTGGGAGCTTATTTGCATTTAATGTTGCATGGTAAGTAGCCCAGATTTTAAATCAAATGGCATTTGTTGGTTTGTGCAATTACCGAGTGCCTTTCCTGAAATGTAGGATCACCAACCTTTCCTTTAGGCAGACCTATTACTGAGGAGATTTAGGTCATTTAGATAAAATGAAAGGAGATTCTAAACAAAATATCAGTTATGAGGTTGAGCCATCAAATACGACATTTGCATGTAGAATTATGAACAAAACCTCAAAAACAGAATGTTACTATGGTTTCCATTAACATTTTTTCCCTCTTCTCTTAGTGTACAAAAATTGCCTGCTGACTAGTCTACTTGCCTCTAGCTTTGACCTAGTTATATGAACATTGCCTATAGGACTTCTAGTACGTACTCTCTGAAAAACAACTCTGACCGTGTCATTCTTCTTCTTCTATTTTTTTTTTCTCTTATACCAGTCAGTGCTTTGTGATTTCCAAAAATGAGACAGCTGTTCTTTAACATGGTATACAATGTTTCCCCATTGCCTGCTCTCTGCTTGCCTATCCTTATCTCTCTAGTTTCATCTCCTACCACTTAATTATTGTTCTAAAAACATAAAAAGCCAGAGCTTCAGAATTCTCTCACTGCTCACTCTGCCTGGGAGTTCTATCCCTGACATATGCAGTATGTTATTCTTCCCCTTTTTTGCATCTTAACTCCTACTATTGAGTAAAAATAGTTTCAGACCTCACTTCTTCCAGAGAGCCTTTTCTGAATCTCCCAAGATGGACTGAGTATCTATCAATAATATTTTATATAACTTAGGGGCACCTGAGTGGCGCAATCTGTTAAGCATCCAACTCTTGGTTTCAGCTCAGGTCATGATCTCAGGGTCCTGGGATCAAGACCCCCATCAGGGTCTGCACTCAGTGTAGAGTCTGCTTGAGATTCTCTCTCCCTCTCCCTCTGCCCCTCCCACTTGTGCATGCGTTCTCTCTCTAAAATAAATAAATCTTTAAAAAATATTTGACATAACTTAGAAACTTCTGAGATGGTGATAAATACTGTGTATTTTTATTTCTTCTGGACTATGTGCTTCTTCAAGAAAGAAAATGTTTCACATTTCAGTTTGTTTTGCTGCACCCAGCACAATGCTTGTAACATCTTATTTAATAAATAAAGGATTGTGTATGGTAGAAAAAAATTGAGGTTCAAAAATTTGCTCTCAAGTTCTGTTAATTCTGACTTACAAATAGACTACCACAGTATTACTGCTACCTCTTTATTGGGTTACTGGCACAGCTTCCCAAGTAATATATGTAGTTCTTTCTACTTGCCTCCACCCCATGGTAGCCATCACTGTAGACAAATCTTCCAAAATAACAGGTAAACAGGCACTAAGTGATCAAGGTTCTCTAGCTTGGACTAAAGATGTAGAAAATCAGGTTCAGATATTCAAAATGAAATTTAAAAATGAAATAAAAAAGCACTCCAAGTCTCCATCTTACATGCTTTTATTTGGATTTTTCCTTGATCTGAAATCTCTGTCTTTATCTTTGTACTTATTCTTGTTTGTGACCCAGTTATGTCCTACTTCCTAATTTTCATATCTAGTTCAATGTCTAATCAGCATTGACACCTTTCCTGATTTATTCCCCCAGCAAAATTGGAGTCTCTTTCATCTTAGATTCAAACTCTGCCCTGTACATATTAAATATCACATTTTCAAATAATGTCCATTTTGCTCTTCCTGTTCTAGATTGGAACATACCTACAGGAAGGGACCCTATTTCAAGCAGTATGGTATAGTACTAAGAACACATCATTTGGGATCAGATTCTGCAAAAATTGACCTAAATTGTATTCTATTTAGCTGCAGGATATTCTTTTTTAGTCTCAGTTTCCTCTGCTATTAGTAGGCATGATGGGACAAATTCAGGAATGGGAATTCTAAATGACAAGATCACTATTTGCATAGCTGGAAAAATGAGATTCCATTTGGCAGCATAGACAAGTCTAAACTGACAGTATGTCTGGTGAGGCAGAGGTAGAGTGACCAGGTCTCCCAATCTGCCTAGAACTTTCCGCTTTTAGCATCAGAAGCCCCACATCCTAGAACTCCTTCAGTTCCAGGAAAACCATGATGGTTGGTCACTCTACAGCTAACTGGCATAAACATTCTTATAGATCCTTGAATGACATGAATACAGTATTTGAAGATTTGTCAGACAGTGAAGAATAAAATGAAATAAATAAGACTGAAGTTACAATGATCAAATAGTAAGATGTTGTACAAATCCAGTCCAAAACAGTGAAATCATTCCGCTGGTGGAATAATGAATACATGGGACTTCTGTTCAATAATCAACAGAACTTGATGATTCCCTAGATAAAGGGATTAAAGAGGAAGAACTATAATCCCAACAAATTAGCTAAGAATCTCAATAAGAAGGAAGGCAGAATTATCATCAGACTTGTTTCCTGAAGTTATCAGCCAAATATCCCCAGAACATTGAGCCAATGAATATTATTGAAAATAAAATTGTGGGAAAACAACATTTAAATGGGAAATTGAAATGAACACACCACATTATATCTTCAGATAAAGTTGGACTGCATGGAATTTTTGAGATGTAGTGGAGAGTATGCTATGAACATATCTGGAGATGTGATAGCATGAAGTGTAGGAAGCCAGGAGAGAAGTGGAATGGCTAGAGAAAATGTGCTCTGAATCCTACCTTTCAGTCCTGATAAACAGTAACAATAATAATAAATGTTCAATGCAAGCAGTTGTCAATCACGTCAAACAGTATGCCAAGTGCACTTAAGTTATCTTAAACCTCAAAATCATTAGGAGTTAAGTATCCACTTGAGAAAATATTTGGGTTATTTGCATTTGGGAAGATAGGAAATGGCCAAAAGGGACAAGGGATCCTGGAGGGAATGAGATGGTCAAGACTTCGATGCTTTATGATGGGCAAGTCTCACTTCAACTACAGTAGAAACAGAGATGCAAGGCAGTTACTAAAAAGAAACTGAAATTAAGAGGACACAGTCATGTCTGAGACAGATTTGATATTATGTCATATCTTAAGTTTAAATTATGAAAAGTGACTTAAACAAGTCTGTCAGCAATGTTGTCTGGGACTAACATAAGACATAAAATAAGTTTTGAATATTGAATTGGATTTCAAAATGATACACTTCAGACAATATCTCAAGGAATTTTGTTCTTGTAATTTTGAGAGGGTGTTTGGATTGTCCTACCCCCAAATTTCACATTAAAGGCCACAACAGTAAAGGATTATAGTCAAACCAGTAACAAACTTTTATAGTTAAAAAAATGCAGTTTGATTTTCCATCAAAAAGCTATAACCTTTTTGAGGAAAACTGTAATATAGAGTTGGACTGAAATGTTATTGTTGAAATATAACTACGAGGTCTTTTTTCCTCTAAATAAGCATATACTTGTATATATACATATACATGTTGTATGGAGGAAAGTTAAGATGGAAGACAGTTCTGTGTACTTAGGAAATATCATGCCTTGAGAAGAATAATAAGATATATCCCATTTATACAACATTTCCTTTTTTTTTCCAAGCATAGGAAAACCACTTATCAACACAGTTCCCAAGTCACTTCCAGTATCTGTCATTAGCAGTATTCAATATATCTTTCCATCATTTATGTGCAACTTTTTTCATTTCATGCAATGTAATTGAAACTGAGATGTAGTTTTTATAGAAAACTTACAAATAATCAGACAATTTAAGTTTTGAGAATTAAAAAAAAATCAGTATATTTATTCTATGAATGAGGAGACTAAAGCTAAAATCAGAGGACACTTTTCAATTAAAAACAAATCATTTTAACAAATATTTATAGAGTAACTACTATGTGCCAGGCATTGGGTATATAGCAGTGAGCAGGCAGATTTGGCAGTGACCTTCCAGATGCTTACTGTCTGTATCACTTAACTATGGTCAAAATGATGCTACATAACAACCATCCAATCTCAGAAGCACATGAGTGTTCATTTACTTAGTGCACACATCTGGGGACTGGCTGGGTATTTGCTGGTCAAAGTGAGGCTCAAATGAGTGGCACCGCTGCTCTTGACTGGGCTCTCTCAAACAACTCAACTGACTGATTTTCGACTTTGCAGATTCCTTTTTGCTTGCCCAAATATATTAAGCTTTTCCAGTGAATTTTTTATGGCAGCTCTACTTTTCAACTCTATAATTTCTATTTGTTTCCTTAAAGAAAAAAAAAGAACTTCTATCTCTTTATTGATATCATCTATTTGATGAGACACTGTTCTAAAACTTTCTTTTAGTTCTTAAGATATTATTTTCTTTAGTGCTTTGGATATATTAAGAATAACTGAGTTAAAGTCTTTCTCTAGTAAGTCCAACATCTGGGGTTCCTCAGAGATAGTTTCTCTTGACTGCTTCTTTTATTTTTTTTTAATTTTTAAATTTTTTAAAGATTTTATTTATTTATTTGACAGAGAGAGACACAGCGAGAGAGGGAACACAAGCAGGGGGAGTGGGAGAGGGAGAAGCAGGCTCCCCGCAGAGCAGGGAGCCCAATGCGGGGCTCGATCCCAGGACCCTGGGATCATGACCTGAGCTGAAGGCAGACGCTTAACGACTGAGCCACCCAGGTGCCCCTGACTGCTTCTTTTAATGTAAATGAATCATAGACATCCTATTTCTTTACGTTTCATAATTGTTTTGTTGCAAATTGGACATTTTAAGTAATATAATGTGAGGACTGTGGAATCATATCCTGTCCTCTTCCCAGAGTCTGTAACTATTGTTTCTTGTTATTATCTGTGTTCTGACTTTCTGAACCAATTCTGTAAAGTCTGTATTCCTTTTGTAGGTGAGTATTGAAGTCTGTTGGGTTTGCAGCCAGCTGATGGATGAATGGGCAGAGATTTCCTTAAATTTTTGGAACCATAAATCCCCAAGTCTTTTCAGGAGCCATTTGTATATATGTTAATGGCATGCCTTCAACATTCAGCCAGGCAGTTTACAACTCCACCTTAACCTTCACGTCCTGTTTATGCAGACACATATGATAAACCATAAGTGAGACGTTATGGCTGTCACAGGTCTCTCCTGGATGTTCACATAGTCCTACACATGTAAATGGCCGCCTACATTGCTAGAAATATGTCAGAGTTTTTCAAAGCTTCCTATGGACATGTCATTCCACAGGTTTTGCTTTTAAGTTTTTGATCAGCGTGCTAGTTCCCCCAACTACACTACATCAGGAAGCCATGATGTTCAACAGTTGCCTCTGATTCTTTTCAACAAATACCCCTAGAGAAAAAGCTGTTTGCAGTGAGAAAACTCTGAGCCAGGTGAAATAAGGACAGCATTATGACTGGGTTCACCTAAGGAACCACTACTCAGGTCAAAAAATCACAATTCTCTGAAAATGGGACCTTGAAGATGTTCCAGCCCAATTCTACCCCCTCTAGTGGCTGCCAGATGGCTGGTTTCCTTATGACTGTGGTTTATATGTTTCTAACTGTACTGTGGAGCTGGGCAGGAAATGAGGGGAATAAGGCAAGTTAAAATGCAACAAAGCTTGCTATTCTTATTAAGTTCAGCCATTTTCCTTGCATAAATGCTCCCCCAAATGCTGCAAGTTAATTTTCAGAGTTCTGAAAATGTTCATTCTGATAATTTCTAATTTTTTTCCAGTCCCCTTTGCTTTCATGGAAGACAGCAGAGAATTTTTGGAGGTCCTTAATCCACCACTTTTACTGATATAGTCTCTCACATATCCAGGTGCCAGCTAAAGGTCAGCTGATTTGGGCTCTACTCTACTTTTTAACCACCTTCTGTGACTAGTGAGCTTGCCTGTGTATGTTCCTCTCATAATGATGGTAGAGGCAAAGAAGAAACATGAAAGCCTTCTTACAGCCTAGGCTCAGATCTGACACAATGCAGGAACCCAAAATTCACATTTTAAGGAAGGTAAATACAGAGAAGAGTGATGATTGGGGTGGCTATTGTAACACATTCTCATGGTGACCCAAACACTAAGCAAGCAGCTTGCTTCAGATGAGTGTCATGAAGGAGGGAGTATATCCTACTAGAGGTTAAACGGGGGTTAACTGTACAAAGTTACAGAGTGAGCAGATCAGGAAATAAATACCTGAGAATGTATTTCCATATGATTAACTGGAATTGATCTAGACTAGGAAGAAAGCATTGTACTCTATTGATTTGTATGAGTATAAGTAATATCATTTTAAGTTCAGAAAACTAGGAGTCTCAAAAATTTTAGTTTTTGCAAGTTATTTTGTCCACTAAAATCAGTGATTCTCTAAATTTTCTATCAGTATGGTCCTGGTGATACTCTGCTCTATAGGAGAAATGATATGATGGAAAAAGCACTGGACTTAAAGGGATCAAACCCCAAATCAAACATTTCACTGCTGCCTCATTTTGGGAAAGCTCTTTCACTTCCTGGTGAACTTTATTTCCTCAGCCATAAAGTGAAGATAATTATAGAATTGTGAAGCTCAAAGAACTTACTGTATGTGTAAAATCTTTATAAATGGTTAAAGCATTATGCAAATATGAAAGACTCTTACTATGCTATAAACCTGAGTGTGATATTGTCCTGCTGGCTTTATTGGCCAATAAATGCTGTGGCTTGCCTACGTGTAAAAAGAACTAGGGAAAGATTTTACTAACAGTTTTTAGCACCATCACCACCAAGTTCAGAATCATAGCCTGGACAAATTGCTACAGTCTCATAAAGAGTGATAGGATTGCAGGGATATGAGGGTGGTCCTTTTTGATGTAGTCATTCTCAAGGGTATGCTGATCATGCATACAGTGTGTGAAAGGATATAGCAATTTACTTATGAATTACTGCCTAACCTGGACAGAGCAGCTTTGATTTATCCTCAACATTATTACTTTATCATCATTTCCTATCTTTAAAAAAAACAGGGAAGATAAATAATAAATGCTAAAATACCATATTTATAATTACTATTTATAAATATTATTTATCATTCTAAGTTATAGGTACTATTTATTATATCTACACATTTATTTGTTTTAAACTATTAAAATTGATATGTTATAATTACTCTTTACATTTATTTTGTAATTACTATGAAATAACAATGAATTATTATTATTTATTAAGTATTATGTATGTTCCAGATCCTCTAGTAAGCATAGATAATCCTTATAATAACCCAGTGAGGTATGAATTATGATCTGCAATTTACAGGTTAAGAAAAATAGGAACCTAAGAAGTTTAAGGAGCACACATAGTAAATGACCAAATTAAAACCTGACCCCAGCTGTCTGATTCCTAAGCCCATGCTCCTGAAACACTAAGACACATCTTTTTTTTTCTTTCTCTCTCTTTCTGATTAAAGTATTTAAACCAAATCCCCTTGAAGTGATATAACACTAATTTAAACAGAATATCATTTTCAATAGTTAACATTTGAAGCTGATCCCTGTAATTTATGGGACACTTTGACATATCGCTCTGGGGAAATACTGATGTGGTGAAATGAAACCAAGTGGGAATAGTTTTGAATATTCCTGATGATTTTTCCACTAAAGCTCTCTATTAGTTGGTAAAGAATTTCTCAAGGGATCCCTGACCCTGCTTAGTATTCAGATTGCACAGGAAAAAGAGCATCTACTTTCCCTGAGACATATAGCCAAATTATATAGCCCCATTTTTCTGTGGGCTTGGGTCAGGCCTTTAATAATATATATATTTTTTAATATGGTCATATACATTTAGGGAGTCACATTTAATGATTAGTCAAAGTTTACCTGAGAGAGGACACTGAAGGAAACCCATAGAAATGAAACAAACAAAAAAACATACTTAAAATGTTGGTTTCACTAAGATCTGTTTAAACATGTAGTGTATTTTCTCACTTCCAGTTCACTATGCATGCATGCACACACACACACCTGTGCCCATATCATATTTGGAACCAACTTTACTTTTTTATTATTATTTTTTAAAGATTTTATTTATTTATTTGAGAGAGAGAGAGTACGAGCAGGGGGAGGGGCAGAGGGACAAGCAGACTCCCCACTGAGCCAGGAGCCCAATACTAGGGCTCGATCCCAGGACCCTGAGATCATGACCTGAGCCAAACCAAGTCAGACACTTAACCAACGAGCCACTCAGGCACCCCTGGAACCAACCAAACTTTTGATAGCACTTTGGACTTAGGTCTCCTCCTTGATTTTTATTTTCAGTTGCAGTAAAAAATACATAACAAAATTTACCATCTTAACCATTTGAGGTGTACAGTTCAATTGCATTGAGAACATTCACATTATTGTGCAAAAGATCTCTAAAACTTTTCATCTTGCAAAACTATGACTCAGAATTCATTGAACAACTACTTCCCATTCTCCCCATTGTCTTCGTAACCATTGGTAACCACCATCATACAGTCTGTTTCTATGAGTTGGACTATTCTAAGTATCTCATGTAAGTAGAATCATATAATATTTGTGTTTTGTGACTGGCTTATTTCACTCACCATAATGTGCTTTACATTCATCCATATTATGCCATGTGACAAATTTGTCTTTTTAAGGCTGAATAATCCTACATTGTATGGATCTACCACATTCTGATTACCACTCATCCATTAATGGACATTTGAGTTATTCTTACTTCTTGGCTTTTGTGAATAATATGTTATGAATGTGGGTGTGCAAATACTCATTTGAAGCACTGCCTTCAATTATTTTGGATATATATACACAAAAGTGGGATGGCTGAATATATTTCTATTTATAATTTTTGAGGAATCTCCATACTGTTTTCCACAGTGGCTATACCAATGTACATTCCCACCAACAGTGCACCGGGGTTCCCTGGTGTGCACTTGAGAAATGGATATTCTGCTACTGTTGGATTCAGTGTTCTGCATATCTCTGTCAGGTCCATTTGGTCTAAAGTGTGGCTCAAGTTCAATATTTCCTTATTGGTTTTCTGTCTGGATGGTCTATCCATTCCTGAAAGTGAGGTACTGAAGTCTCCTACAATTGTTATATTATTGTCTGTTTCTCCCTTAAGATCTTTAGTATTTGCTCAATATATTTAGGTGTATATATATTTATGATTGTTTTATCTTTTTTTTTTTTTGAGAGGGAGCGAGGGCAGAGAGAGAGGGAAAGGGAGAGAGACTTAAGCAGGCTCCATGCCCAGCAGGGAGCCCGATGTGGGGTACAATTTCACAACCCTGAGATCATGACCTGAGCTGAAATCAAGAGTCAGATGCTTACCTGACTGAGCCACCCAGGTGCCCCCGATTGTTATATCTCAATGAACTGAGTCCTTTATCATTATATAATGACTTTATTTGTCTCTTATTAGGGATCTTGGCTTAAAGTCTATTTTGTCTGAGATAAGCATAGCTATCCTCAATTTCTCTCATTTTCCACTTGTATGAAATACCATTTACTATTCTTTCACATCAATTTATTTACAATTTCTTGATATTTCAGATTTTCTCATATCTCATGATCTTTGCACTTGATTTATCTTTTTCTTCGAATGCTCATTCTCTTCCTATATTCTCCTAACAATTTTCTGATTACTATTGAGTGCAATTTAATAAATGTCCAAAGGTAGGTATGGTGCTTGCACATCATCTTCTTTTTTCACATTAAGGATGAAACCTCAAAATATACTAGCTTCCAGTGACACTCTAGCCTAAAAGTTATCACTATACATGGTGAATGTTTCTTTAGACATTATTTGCCAGACCTCCAGATTGATTAAGTTATCCAAGCTCATTTTTATACTTCCATTGTCTATGACAGTATGAGTTGACTGAAGGAGAAGCACATATCAACACAGCTTTAAATCTTGCTGTGCCCAGAGTTGAGAAGTTCCTCAAGCCACATGGTGTCGCCTTTTTAAGCTATGCTGAGATTGTCAGTAAATATTGTCTGATATTCTGCCAACTTAAAATTATTCAATTTTCTGTGGATTTCTACAGCCAAGACTATACTAGTCATAATTTCACACATAGCAAAAGCTATCTTATTATTATTTCTCCTAGGTACTCTAATAATGTGAGATATTTGCCATGTATAATGTACATAATTTTTTATTACAGGAAATGAATATTCCTTAAGCAAAATTAACAAGAATTTGGGTTCATAAACATCAGTGTTCCTTGAATTCAGTTAGTTGGAATGAGCCTACCTAATTCTGATGAACTCTCAACTATCTGACCAAGCCTTTACCAAGTTGAATTTGGGGAGAGGAGCAGAGCTTGGATCATGGAATACCAATCAAGGAAGATTTTGTCCTGGGATGGGCCTATCTGGTCAGCTGGCATGATTTCTCAGCTATACAGATAGATATATAAAGAGAGAGAGAAGAAGGGGCATCCGGGTGGCTCAGTGAGTTAAGCATCTGACTTGGTTTTAGCTCAGGTCGTGGTCTCAGGGTCATGAGATTGAGCCCATGTCCTCTTCTGCACTCAGCGGGGAGTCTGCCTGAGATTCTCTCCCTTTGTCCCTCCCCCAACTCACATGCTTTCTCTCTAAAAATAAATAAATAAATCTTATAAAGAGAGAGAGAGAGGAGAGATTACACATGTCCTATAGTACTATTCAGATGTTAACTTTTAAGATCTCTTCAGTAAGGAAAACCTTAGCAAATTGAGGCTGAGTCAATGGGCTCCATCAAGATGAATTCTTTAACCCATGATTTCTAAGACTGTCCTCTCCTTTCTGCTTCATATTTTATTTTGTGCCTCAAGTCATTTGTTTTATCTGCAATATACATATTGACATACTTATCATAGGGATATTTCAATCTCTTCAACTACAGCCATTCAATGTTTATAAATTTAAATAGAATAATTTCAATTGCATTCACTCAGCCTGTTGCAAACTGGTTACAACAAATATCTATGCTGAGCCGACTTCCCATTGTCAGGTTTAGAAAATGCCTGCTGTAATTTACCTTCTACCTGTGCTTGAGTTCAGACTATTCTGAGAACCCTCAGATGCTGGAGTGACTGCTGTAGATTCTGACTAAAACAGGAATGACTTCCAAGTTGTATGTGATCTAAAACAAGGCTCCCCCACTGAACAGAGGATACTGACATTTATGTTTCCTCCTGTACTGCAATATCAAGCCTGCTGTTTGGCAGGAGCACCCTGTGGCTTTGTTGGGCAGCCATTTCATGCTCTCCTCTTTGTGGGATACCATTTTAGAGTGCTGTTTAACTATTTCTTTGGTTAATAAATGCCCAACCATATGGATGGATGGGTGGATGAATTATTCTAGACATGAGCTGACAACATTTACTAACATGTTCATTTGTTGATTTATTGAGCTTAACCATGATAGAATTTGTAATCTTTCAGATTTAAAATAAGCACCCCCCTTTTTTTGCAAATTACATACGACGGGAAAAGGCTTAATTATCTTCAAATAGGACATGCCAATCACCAGACAATAATTCTAAGTAGAAATTCATATAAAAATGACAAATATGTGTATTTAATGAGTAATAGCCGGAATCTTAGAAAACAGAGCACCAAGGACATCAAAGATTAATCTCTAGTAATTTGGTGTTGAAATAGTTGAAGAATAATATCACTATTGACTGAATTATATAATGTCCTTTGTGAAAAGCTTGTCAGGACTAATATAATCAAATACAAAATTGATACAGGGAATCATGACCCTACATCTCAAACCACACTGGGCCTCTCCCACCCAGAGAAGGACATTAATTAATTTCAGCTGGAGCATGTCTGCCAGTCTGTAATTAACAACATGTGCACCTACACACTCTAATCCTCCACTATGGTAAGGATATACAAGGTGATTAATGAAGGCAAATTGCAAACATGCCTCTTGGTGTTCTTTCTTCTATTTCAAACTCCCTCAACCTTCCACTCCCACTCCACATTTCTTACCATGTTTTAAATGGGATTTTAAAAAAATCAATTAAATAATAAAATACCTAGTTTCTTCATTTTCTTAAAAAGATATTTCTACTTTAGGTTCATAACATAAGTTGTCAAATAAACCTCAGAGTAAAATTCATTTTGGCTTATTAATACAGGGCATGTTAAAAAAGGCTCATATAATGCATATTCCATGTATTTTGTCATCTCGAATTTTTTTTAACTTGTGAAGTATTTGAAAAGTGACCCTGGTAAGTACATAGTAACGATGCAACATGTTTTCTTTCTTCAAGATTTTGGCCTGCCATCTCTACAATGTAGCCAGCTCAATAAAATAATCAAATGGAAAAATCAGCAAAGTGTGTTATATATGAAATAGCATAAGGCTGGTATTAAACCAGAACTTTTAACTTGGTTTTGCTGCTTCTTAGCAGTGTGCCTGTGGCCATATGACTTGGCTTCTCTGTAATTTTCTTACCTCGTCAATGAAAGGAAGATATGGTATGGTCAATATTGTGAGTTCATAATTATAGATATATTTAGGTATGTCTGTTATATATAAATATTTATAAATGAACGTTTCACCAAAGAGGATACATACATGAAGAGTAGGTACAAAAAATATGTTCAATATCACAAACCATTAGGGAAATGAAAATTACAACCATGATGGGATAGCACTACATACCTATTAGAACAGCTGAAATAAAAATACAAAAACAAAAACAAAAATAGTGACACTACCAAAAGCTGGAAAGGATGCAGAGAAACTGGATCTCTCACACATTGTGAATGGAAATGTAAAATGGTACAGACCTTCTGAAAATAGTATGACATTAAAAAAAATAAAACACACTTATGGTCTAGCAACTGCACTCCTGGACATTTATCTAGAGAAATAAAACTTCTGCCAACATAAAGACATGTACATGCCTCTTCACAACAGCTTTTCTATAATAGCCAAACACTAGAAACCACTTATGTGTCCTCCAATGGATGAACGGTTAAATGGCCTATGCTATATCCATACCAAAGAATACTACCCAGCAATATAAAGGAACAAACTATCGATACCCACAACCTGAATGGATCTCAAGGGAATGATACTGAGTCAAGACTGGCAGTATCAAAAGGTTCTGGTATGATTCTATAGAATACGCTCGAAATGATAAAATTATAGAAGTAGAGACAGGTGTGTAGTTTTCAGGAGTTAGGGATAAAAGGAGATGAAGGGAATGGTTATAGATATAAAGGGGTACCATGGGGGGATCTTTGTGGTGATAGAACAGTAATCTTGATTGTGATGGTGGTTATATAAATCTATGCATGTGTTAAAATTACATGAAAACACACACACTCCTCTACACAAAATGAGTACATTCAAAATCAACAAAACTAGAATAAACTCTGTGGATGGTACCATTATCAAATTCCTGATTTTGATATTGTACTAGAGTACTGTACAATGTTACCATTGAGAGGAAATTGGTTGAAGAGTACATGGGACCTTTTCTGTACCATTTGCAACTTTCTGTGAATATACAATCATTTCAATATAAAAAATATATAGATATTTAAGGCATATAGCATAGAGTATGGAACACAGAAGTGGCTCAATAATTGTGGTTATTACTGATATCACTAGAAGATGTGGGTTCAAGCCCTAGATATACAGCTCATTGATTTTGTCATAAAGGAAATTTACTTAACTTCTACTTTTTCATGTATATGATGATGAAAGCAACAATTTCTCTGCCTGTCTCAGTGAGTTCTCATGAAGACAAAATTAGGTATCTTTTAAAATATACTTTGTTCTAAAAAAAAATAATAAAATATATTTTGTTCTTAAACTGTTTTATCCAGCAATAAAATATTACTGATTAGTGCTTCTTTGGTCTGCCTCAGTAAAACATACCAAATGAATGCCTTCACTTTCAAACAGTTTTCTTGAACTATTTTAAGCTAGTGAGAAATACACACACAGATGTGTGTGTATATGTGTGTGTGTGTGTATGTGTGTGTGTGAAAGGGAGAAACAGAGTTTTATGAACGTTATAAAACTTGATTATTTTAGCTTTTATTTTTAAAAGGCCTTGTTATTCTATTTCTGGGATTGCAAAATGACAATACAAAATGCCCTAAATAGGAGATCATAAACCAGAAAGAAGATGAATTTTATTCTTGTATGACCTCCTCCCCTGGATCTCAGTCCCAATTATCATTAATACACACACACACACACACACACACACACGCACATACATACATAATATATACTAAAAGCATGTATACTGAGATTTAAAAAAGACTCACTTATCATTTATTGAGAATTTTTTGAGAAGTCATTGAGTAACCAGCTATATACTTTCACTCATTAATTAAAATCTCATTTATATTTAACAGAAGTTTCTTCATTCTAATTGTCCACTAAGTGTGACAATCTTTGGTCAATTTGTTGATTAATGAACTGATACATTCATTTAAAAATAATTTCTGATTGCCTACTACATGCTAGAAATGGGATCGAGTTATATATTCTATACAGTCTTTGCCAGTACAGAATTTTTTTTAAAACTTCCTTATTGCTTATAAAAAAAGAATGAGTGATATACATCATTTATATCATTACGGAATTAAGAACAGGTACCAGTAGAAGGAGCCTTCGGCTCTGATCTCATGGTTCAGGGAAAGCTTCCTAAAGGAAGTGGCATCTGAATTGAGAACCAGAATAGCTGGAAGAGATAATTAAAAAAAAAAAAAGGCATGGAAAAAAAATCTAAATTATTAGTCATTCCTGTGGAGGTGATTAGTGGAATCTAAGTGGCTTACCAAAGTGATGTGTTGGGCAGAGGAAGAGAATAATAATTTTTAAAAAGGGACGTAGTTTTAGCTTGCTTTTCCAACACACTTCCTCCAGAACAAATCAAGGAGTTGCTGCAGAGACTGAAATATTGGGACAGAGACAAGAAAGTTTTGTAATCAGCTAAGAGAAAGACAAGAATTAAAGGAAGCAGACAAAAGAAATTATTTTTGGTAAATTACCTAGAGACAGGACTGCGAAGCTTACAGCAAGATTATTTACTAAATTCTGGTGTTCCTTACCATGAAGCTGGTAAACCAGCTTCTTTTAAAGTGCCTGGGGCTGAACTATGATCTTTTTCTTTTGCTTACTCATTCTTCTTTCACTTCCAAAAATGTAGTAGTATTGGCACTTTTATTCAGAGATACATTTCAAAAGGAAAAGAATATTGATATATTTGAATATTGATATATTTGTTGTCATAATATTCCTAATATCAGTTTTTTTTTTTAAGATTTTATTAATTTATTTGAAAGAAAGAACAAGAGAAAGCATGAGTGGGGGTAGGGGTAGAGGAAGAGGGAGAAGCAGACTCCCCGCTGAGCAGGGAGCCTGACTCCAGACTGAGGAAATGACCTGAGCAGAAGGCAGACACTTAACCAACTAAGCCCACCCAGGTGCCCCCCCAATACCAGTTTTCTTAAAGCCAGGAAAAGTACTGCATTCCTGCAATCCCAACAAACTATTTATTGTTGACATAGATTTTTTATTTGGGAGGAATTTTGAGGGAACTATTAGACAAATAAAAATGCTTAGCTTTGTAAATGAACAAGGTTATCCATTAAATGGTGTATGTTGTGCTCAATTATTAGCAAATGATCATTTATTTGGTTGCAGATGTACAGAAGAAAAGTTGGGATTGTCAGAAGACTATGCATAAACAAAAAAGATAAATAAGAAACATTATTTTGTTATATTGAAGTATGAAACGTTAGGTAGTGGGAACTAATTTTATTGTTCTCCATTATTCTGGCTGTAATATTAATGCAGAGAGCAACTAACATGGTAAAACATTTTTCTATAAAAATATCCATTCATACATTATCAAGTGAAGTAGCTCTCTTAGGAAGAACTTGCTTCAAACTCACCATTATTTAATTAAATAGAACTTGTTCAAAAAGTTCTATTTTGAATTGAGATTTTCTTTTAAGTCGTCCATACTAACCCAAGACTTTGTTCTTCCTAAATTTACAGATCTTGGTATTTTTGTACACTCTGCTGTGGTATAAATAAAAAATGTCAGATTTCACGGTCTTTATTTTTTTCTTTAATTACAGAACAAACATAGAATTTCTCACAAAAGTAAGATGGCAGACTAAGAAACTGTTAACATACTTTCACTACAAGTCTGTTGAAATGCTGGATAAGCTACTTGAAAAATATTTAAAATAAGTAACTAAGCTTACAAAAAAGGAGGGAACCCCCAAGTTGGTAGGCACAATGAGGTTACCAAAAACCAGACCTGAAGTACTTGAGTTGATCTCACACTGAAGGTGTATATGTGTGTGTGTCCCCCATGGGGAGGAAGATATAGAAATCAAGAGTGAATAGTTAGTCTTGGTACCCCAGTGGCTTGAGGTTTCAGGTCAAATTAGTCTTAAAATAAACCTTAAGTCATGAGAAAAGAAAAACGCATTACTTTAAAAGCCTTATTTTTAAAAGAACAAAACGGAACTTCGGGAAATAAATATCTCTATCATTTGAAAAACTAGATACATAAGTTTATTAACATATTCAACATAGTTGAAGAATCCCTGGACTGCAAGATCATTAAGAAGACTATCCAGAATTCAGTAGAGATAAAGAGACAATATCTGAAAGAGTTGTAGAGATACTAAGAATTAGATGTGTATGTGTATATATATATATATATATATATATATACACACACACACACACACACACATATATATATGGAGAAAAGAGAAATAAGAGAAAGAAGCAATATTAAACAGTAATTGTGGTAGGGTTAAGGATGTCCACAAATTCTTTGACATTCTTCCCATTATGGGAGAGAGTCCATTTTTCTTCCTACTGAATATAAATTAGCCTGTGACTGTTTTGAACAACAGAGTACAGTGAAACAAGTTTTGTACTTAGCCTTTAAGATGACCCGCTACTTCCCTTTGCTGGCTGGGAGGCTTAAGCTGCCATCTAAGTACAAGTACTGTGCTGAACAGACCATATAGAAGGACTATGAAATTACATGGAAAGGCTAGCCTTCAAACCATCCCTGCCAAGCACTAGCCTGCCTGGACCTTCCAGATCAGACCATTCACCAGCTGTATATCACTGAGTGATCTCTCTGTGCCACATGGAACAGGAACATCACCTTGCAGAGCCTTATAGGAATCAAGAAGCACAAAATCATGAGCTATCATTAAATGTGTGTGGTTTAAAGCCATTGTGTGTTGAGGAAATATTTGTTTTGTTTTGTTTTGTTTTAGGTAGAAAAATATATACATATCTGGAATGGAAATAATGGCTGAGAATTTTCCAAAATGAGCCAAGTACAAATTCTTAAAGAATCACTCAAGTCCCAAGCAAGAGAAATAAAACTAATCTCTCTCTACCTGGACTCTATTGTGGACAGCAGAACAAGAGCAAAGTGAGATCTTGACTGAAGCAATAACAATTCTAAGATTGAAAGCAGATTTTTAAATAGGAACAAGAGATGAGAAAGTAATAGAAGAGTATCGTCTAAGTGATGTGGGCAGTTGTCAACCTGGCATTCTATACCCTGCCAAATAACCATTCAGGATTAAGAATAAAACCAAGACAAGTTTTGTCCTAAAAGACTCAGAATACTTACTAATATTTACAAAGCATCTCTTAATGAACTCTTAAAGGATCTATTTCAGTATAAAGAAAACTAAATTCAAAAGGAAATAGGGCTTCATGAAACAATCAGAGAAAACAAACAGCAATATCCACCTGTGAGAAAAATAGTGATAAGTAAAATTATCTTTTTATGTTTCCAGAGATGATCATTAGCAGATGAACATTTATGCCTGATGATTATTAGTATTACCATTATTTCCTGATAGTTGCTGCATGACAGAAATCATACTTTATCTCATGTAAAGCTCTCAGCAACTGATGAAGTATGTATTAACATCTTCATACAACAGAAGATGATATTAAATATCTTAGAATTTGAAAAGCTAGTAAGTGGCAGAGATGGAGTTTGAAATGATGCAGTGAATACAGATAGCAAGCAAATTCTTTATATAGTCTCTTATGTATCTTTTATACTTTTTAAAAATGCTTGAATGTGTTTCTTTTAAGGAACTTAAATGACTTGTTTCTCCATCGTCCTTTTCCCACTTCCAACACCCCTGCCATCTCCTTTTTCACGAAACAGCACTGATGCCATACCAAAAGGTGTTCACTCTGAAAACAGAGCATTACCAGTCACTGAAACAATGTTCCAATGACAAACAATAATTGTGAAAATTTTAAATTATAAATCACACTGCCTAAGAATCCTGTGCATGAGGTACTGTTATCTCTACCTGAAGGACTGAGATGTTAGTTACCATGTATTTAGCAAGGGAAAGATTGCTACTTTCATTTTAAAGTAGAGAAAAATGAAGCTAAGACAGACTATGTAACCAAACCGAGATCACAGACCATGAAAAACAAAAACAAAGGAGATTCAAAATAATGTCCAATGTGTCTGAAGATAATACATCATCTACTGTCCATGTTGACTCTCATCAGCTGTAAGAATCTATTATGTGTCTGACATTGGAATTTGCTACTATAATAGACTTTTGATAAGTCTTGTTGGAAAGACATGATTGTACCCAAGTGAAAACAATCCCAAATGGCAGCAGCCAACATTTACTTATTGATCACTTAAAATTTTCTGCCCCATGAATTATTACTTTACACAGATGCTATAATTAGGCATATCTCTGGAATGTGGAGAAAATGTGACTTGTTTTGAAGTCAAAATCAATACATGAGAGAGGGGTATTCAAGCTACACACATCCAGTAATTTTTCTAGAAAGAACAGTGGAACTTCTGACTCAACTAATAAAAGTTAATTATTGGTAGTGATGTTATTAAGGGAGGCAACGCAGAGTCGGGGCAGAAACCCTCAAGCTGGAGGACTGAGGAAGGGATTTAAATCTAACTCTTCCACTTGCTACCTCACTGCCCATTTTGAGATTTATTTCCCTTTATTCCTATATCATATAAAATGGCACCTATGTTTAGCATTTGTGTGCAGGTTTCAGGAAAAAGGAAAAGCGAGACAACGAAGATAAAAGCACATAACATAGAATCTAGCACATGGTGGTTATTTAAAATATCACATGAATTGTTTATTGACTGAAAATTCATTATGTTGTTTGATAAAGAAAGCTAGTAAAGAAAACAAATGTGGGCATAATGAAAACAGGCATTAGAGTGGTCTATTTTAAGAATTGGGCATTTATTCCCATAAAGGAAGAGAAAAATATACTTATTAAATTTTGTCATACTGTTTTTCCTATTAATTTTAATTAGATCCTATTAAATATTCAAGAATTCCTTTTAATGCTTACCAGACTTACTATTTAGATGTATTATTAATTGTAGATGGAACTTCCCTCTTGTTAGACTTGCTGTCTTTTGAGGAATTTTGTTTCATTTAAGTGTTATTCTAATGTGGGATCCCATGGCATGTTCCCAAAGAATACACCACAGTGTTGTATATCCTGTGCATATAGTACAGGTATTTCTCTCAGTGGGGGCTTTGCTCTGGATACTGTAACTTTAGGAAGAACAGAAGTTGCAGAGGTCACGTATCTGACACCATCTTTTAATGATCATCACAAGCTAGAGATTTAACCCTGGCCATTGAAACAAAAATTATCTTCCTAGAGAACTAAGGAATATTCTTCTCCAATAATAGTTTGTGTATTGCTTCTTTTTTTTTTTTTTTTAAAGATTTTATTTTTCAACACAGAGAGAGAGACAGCGAGAGAGGGAACACAAGCAGGGGGGAGTGGGAGAGGGAGAAGCAGGCTTCCCGCTGAGCAGGGAGCCCGATGCGGGGCTCGATCCCAGGACCCTGGGATCATGACCTGAGCCGAAGGCAGACGCTTAACGACTGAGCCACCCAGGCGCCCCTGTGTATTGCTTCTTGATGAAGCCCTCAAAAAAGAAAACCAGCCCCCAAAAGAGTGGGCACTGAAGTGTGAAAATGATTTATGGAGACTGAGATTTAAACTCTCGTTCCATAGAGATGGTGACAAAAACTAAACCTTAAAACTGTGGAAAATAGTTGAATTAAAAAGTTTTCTGTTCACTGAGCTTTTTATTTACTTGGTTTTCTTTCATTTCTGCATTTTTCACACTGGATTGGGGCATCAGGAAAGGATTCCTGAAGGAAATGACAAGCAGACTTTAGTGAGGAAAATAAAAATAAAATGAGGGAGGAGATATTCCTAATCCCTTTACTGGGAAGCAGTTTGACATGGCTTATTAACTTAAAATTCCAGAAACTAAAAGTATTTTAGAGATGGAGAAAAAATATCTTTGGTGAGTGGCTGGAAATAAGGTCAGAAAGCTGTGCACTGATACATCATGGAAGGAATTCTATGCTAAATTAAGATGTTTGGAACTTATTTGGAAAATTATAAAGAGCCAGTGAAAGATAATGCAATTAGTTTTCTATTGCTTCTGTAACAAATTACTGCAAAGTTAACAGCTTTAAACTACAAGAATTTGGGCGCCTGGGTGGCTCAATTGGTTAAGCGACTGCCTTCGGCTCAGGTCATGATCCTGGAGTCCTGGGATCGAGTCCCACATCGGGCTCCCGGCTCAGGGGGGAGCCTGCTTCTCCCTCTGACCCTCTCCTCCCTCATGCTGTTTCTCTCTCACTTGCTCTCTAATAAATAAATAAAATCTTAAAAAAAAAATAAAAATAAATAAACTACCCGAATTTATTATCTTGCATACCTGGAAGTTCAAAGCCCAAAGTCAGTGTCACTGGCCTAAAGTCAAGATGTCAGCTTGGCTGGTTCTTTCTGGAGGCTCTGAGTGGAGAATTCACTACTTTCTTGCTTTTATTTTTTCTTTTTTTCTTATTTTTTTTTTTTAGATTTTATTTAAATTCAAGTTAGTTAACATACAGTGTATTATTAGTTTCAGGGGTAGAATTTAGTGATTCATCAGTGCTCATTACATCAAATGTCTTCCTTAATGCCCACTGCCCAATTTGTTCCCTAGAGTTAAGAGTCTCTTATGGTTTGCCTTCCTTTCTTTATCTTATTTTTCCCTCCCTTCCCCTATGATCCTCTGTTTTGTTTCTTATATTCTACATATCAGTGAAATCATATGATAATTGTCTTTCTCTGACTTATTTTGCTTAGCATAATATACTCTAGTTCCATCCACATCACTGCAAATGGCAAGATTTCATTCTTTTTGAAAGCTGAGTAATATTCCATTGTACAAGTATACTACATCTTCTTTACCCATTCATCAGTTGATGGACATCCAGGCTTTTTTCATATTTCCATATGAACAATGGGGTGCAGGTGCCCCTTCAGATCACTCTGTTTATATCCTTTGGATAAATACCTAGTAGTACAATTACTGGGTGATAGGATAGCTCTATTTTTAACTTTTTGAGGAATCTCCATACTGTTTTCCAGAGTGGCTGCACCATTTTGCATTCCCACCAACAGTGTAAGAGGGCTCCCCTTTTTCCACATCCTCACCAACACCCGTTGTTTCTTGTGTTGTTGATTTTAGCAATTCGGACCCATGTGAAGTGGTATCTCATTGTGGTTTTGATTTGTATTTTCCTGATGATAAGTAGTGTTGAGCATTTTTTTATGTGTCTGTTAGCCATTTGTATGCCTTTGCAGTATCATTGCTACCACCAGAATGGGGCCATCTCTTGTTGCAGAAACCTTTCAGGTGGATATTTAGTGTCTTCACTTGGTGCTTATGACAAAGCTATGCCTTTCCCATTTTGCTCATTTTATTTTTTAAAAATTTTGATGTCTTAAATATTAATGTGTTAATTTTTCATGTGCTTATTTACTAGTGTAAATTGTGTCTGGAGCAATAATAAGAAATGGCGCATATCTATGTTATTTGCTGTCAGGAAAAGGGCAGCTGAGGTACCACAACCATGGGTGAAACATCTAGAAAACCCCTTGATATGTATTTAGGTCAAAATCTCCTAGAAACCTCTGGGAAGGAAAAGAGAGACAGAAAATTGGAAAAGGGAGAGAATGAAAAATTTTAATTAAAATATTGTTCTTGATTTTTTAAACCAACTTATTTTCAAATGAATTAATTCCATGAAATGATGCTTCATACTAATTATTTGAACCTATGTGCAATGCTTTGACAAGGGAAAATGCATTTCCTGAAGTTCCATTTGTGGAATTTACTTATCTACTCAATGTATGTATTTCATTTAACTTCAGCTGATTTGAGACACCCAATTCTCCACTGGGAGGCACTTGGCTTTTCTCATAAATGTGTAATTTTCAGCTCGAAGAAACACTTGCACCTTTAGGGAGCAATATATTCTCTTCTCCCAGTAGTTCCTTATTTTATTTACCCTGTCAAGTAGCCAACAAGAACATTTTCTCATACTGTACTAGGCCTAAGTGAAGTTTAAGCATTCAGTCTGCCCAACTTTTAGAAGAAAATTAGAAAATACTCTCTATCAAAGTAACTATAGTAGTTCTTACTGAGCCATAAGCCGCCTGTTTGGAATTATCAATGACATTAGCTCCTAGAATAAAGACCAATTATTTTCTTAAATATAATGCCTTCTAAAAGTGTTTGCGTTTTGCCTTTGGCATCTCTGCAAAATACTGGAAGAAGAGAGTCTAAATCTTAGAGCATACATTTGTTAATTGTCCCATTTTGGAGTAACCTAAGCATGAAAAAACTAGAAGTGCTTTTTCTCTTATTGGTCATTTAGTGAGCTGCATAAAATTGAATATGGCAAGTTCTGATTCTTTGGATTGTTATTTGTTGAAAATGTGCAGAAATGAAGCTATCAGAAATGTTCCTTTTAAATGAATATTGAATAGAAGTTAGTGGCATCTTTCCAAAAAAGTAATTTCTTCCTTAGTTAGAATGGCCTTAGTTAGAGGGGAAATCCTATTTCAGTGCCATTTTCTTCCTCCCCTCATTTATGCCCGAAGCATATTGTATGTAGAGATATCACGCCATGGACCCAGTAATAGTTCTGCTGTAGACAATTTCCACCTGACTGCATTTCTATTACTGTGGATAACCTTCAACTCAGGAACAGCATTCACAATTTATAAAGGATATAGAAAAAAGAGGTCTTCCATATAAATCCAGAATTCTGTGTGAAGTATGGATAAATTGCATAACTTTGAAAGTGAATGTGAAATCCTTTTGAGTGTGATCCTTATGGGAAGGATTACTACATTGTCGCTCACCCTGAAAGTCTTCCTAGGTGTGCTATTTTTTTTTTTTTCTCAAGTGTCATATGTTTGCAAGACATCTCCCTGATGTCTTCCCCGGGGCAAGGAGAATCGGACTTAGTCTGACTAGAAGAGGCTAAAGATGAAAAACGTAGTTTAGCAAGAAGTAGTGCCAAAGAATAAAGGCTAGTTTATTTTGTCAACCTGGGTCAGGCAGACAAGAGACTGATTCAGGGAATCTGGCTCAATGAGGAAACGTTAAAGAGGTATACTAACATTTAAGCAGATGGCATCAAGAATCCAGGAGCTGGCCATAGCATATCTGGCTTTATTCTGACTCTCTTAAAAATGTACTATATAACCTTCAGCAAATAAGTTAACACATCTGTTCTCTTTTTCCTCATCCTTAGAAAAGTGTTTTGAATTGCTTATTCCATAAGATTCCTCTCAACTTCAAGCTTCTCAGTTTAAAGGAGGGGCAGAATTAGCACATGAAGAGTTTGAGTACTGAGCAGAAGGTGTATGTTCTCTGACCTCTTTCCTGTCCTGTCATGTGTGGGTATGGGAGCACTTACACGTTTGTTTATGGTCAGAAGAAACAAAGGAGAAGAGTAGATCCTTTTAATCCAAAATAGGGAAGATTTACACAAATTGTCAGGGCTGTCAGAATTATAACATATCCTATGACCACAGTAGGCTAGCTTTAGCTGTGTTTCAACCATTCATTCAAGCATCCATGCACACATGCACACCTGCATCCATCTATCTATCCTCTATCAATATATCCATTCAATCAAGATGTACTGTGTCGATAAAGTAAATATACTGCTTAATAAGCTAGGGCTGTACCTGCTTCATGGAACTGAGTGTAAATCAAAGGGCATGTATTGTAACACATAATTACACTTGTGAAAATGCTATTTAAGAAAATACAGAGTAATAAAAATGTGTAACAGGCAGCTTTTTTTCATAGAAAAACAGACCTGACTACCCCACACCAACTAACCTCTTTACTCAAAGGAAGCTAGAGATACAAGTTGATTAAAAAGTCAAGAACAAAATTCATTTTTCAATGTTCAACTACTGGATCTGTTTGCAAGGCCATATCATGGCCACAACATTAACACTACCAGTTTCTGAACAACAAATCATTAAATTCAGAAAACTCTCTATGCCTATTATGACTTCCAAGGAAGCCTTGGGAAAGATTTTGCCCTTGTAAAGCCAAAGAGAAGTACAATAACCTTTAATATCAACTTGGTATTCCAAATACACTAAGACGAGAAACAGGAACAATAACAACGAAATCCTGAAGGAACTAACAGATTCAGTCTTTATTTGGCAGAGAATGGCATGCGATTATAAAGCTATCCAGACTCCAAACCCGTAAGTTTAATTAAGAATGAAGATGGGTGAGAGAAAAGATGGAGGAGGAGTAAGGGACCCTATTCCAACTGGTCCCGGGAATTGAGCTGGATATCTACCAGACCACTCTGAGCACCCACGAAATCAGCCTGAGATATAAAAAAAATAGATCCGGATCTCTACAGACAGAATATCGCGGCAGTTGGTTTCAAGGTACAAAGCAGGAAGCCATGATTGCGTGGGCAGATTTCGGAGGATAAACGGCAGCGGGAGGGAGCCTGGCCATGGGGATCCTACACCGCGGGTGAGTGACAGCCTTGCACACTGGCGACGGGGCACAGGCTCGCAGACCGGTAGTGGCAGGTAAAGGACTTTAGGGCAGCCCCTGGGACAGAAACCCGAGCAGTGCGGTCACGCGTGTGAACTGGGAGCGGCTGGTGGTTTTAGAAGCACAAAGGGCAGAGACTTGCCCTGACCTGGAGGCAGGACTGGGAGCGCTTCTGAGGGACGCACAACCCAGGACACTGCAGTTTATAGCAGCACGGACAGAAACGGAGACAGTGTGGCCTGGAGAGCTCACTGAAGAACAGACTGTGATCTCTCTGCTCTGAGGCAGAGGGTTGGAAATGGTCTCTTCTGCTCTGACTCTCGAAGAGACACGGAAAGCCGCCAGGGAACAAAAGCCCCAAAAAACCGGTTTCCACTGAGCCCATACCCCGCCACAGGGAGCAGGGCAACTCTGTACAAACAGGGTTGCCTGAGTAACAGTGTGGCAGGCCCCTCCCCCAGAAGACAGGCTGAGAAAACAAGAGGCCAGCAACCCTAAGGTCCCTAGAAAACAGGTGCATCTTGCTTGGGTTATGGTCAATAATTTGGACTCTATACATTCCCTCAACCACCCATCAACAGAATGACTAGGAGGAGGAACCCCCAAAATAGGAAAGACTCAGAGATTATGACTTATGCCACAGATTTACAAATGGATGCAGATATAACCAAGATGTCAGAGATGGAATTCAGCCTAGCAATTGTGAAGACAATAGCTAGAATGGAGAAATCAATTAATGGCAACATAGAGTCTCTAAGGGCAGAAATAAAAGCTGAATTGGCAGAACTTAAAAATGCTATCGAAGAGATCCAATCCAATCTAGATAATCTAACAGCTAGGGTAACTGAGGCAGAAGAGAGAATAAGCGACCTGGAAGACAATATAATAGATAAAAAGGGAAAAGATGAGGCCAGGGAAAAACAACTCAGAATCCATGAAAATAGAATCAGAGAAATAAGTGACACCATGAAGCGTTCCAATGTCAGAATTACTGGAATCCCAGAGGGAGTGGAGAGAGAGAGAGAGGACTAGAAGATATATTTGAGCAAATCGAAGCTGAGAACTCCCCTAATCTGGGGAATGAAACAAACATTTGTGTCCTAGAGGCAGAGAGGACCCCTCCCAAGATCAAGGAAAACAGGCCAACACCCCGGCATGTAATAGTAAAACTTGCAAATCTTAGAACCAAGGAAACCATCTTAAGGGCAGTTAGGGGGAAGAGGTTCCTTACGTACAGAGGGAGGAACATCAGAATAACGTCAGACCTATCCACAGAGACCTGGCAAGCCAGAAAGGCCTGGCAAGACATATTCAGGGTACTAAACGAGAAGAACATGCAGCCAAGAATACTTTATCTGGCAAGGCTGTCATTTAGAATAGATGGAGAGATGCAGAGCTTCCAAGACTGGCAGAAACTGAAAGAATATGGGACCACTAAGCCGGCCCTGCAAGAAATATTAAGGGGGGTTCTATAAAAGGAGAAAGACCCCAAGAGTGATATACAACAGAAATTTACAGGGACAATCTAAAAAAACAACGTCTTCACAGGCAACATGATGACAATTAATTCATATCTTTCAATAATCACCCTCAACGTGAATGGCCTAAACGCTCCCATAAAACGGCACAGGGTTGCAGACTGGATAAAAAGACAGGACCCATCCATATGCTGTCTACAAGAGACTCATTTTGAACCTAAAGATACATCCAGACTGAAAGTGAAGGGATGGAGATCCATCTTCCATGCCAGCGGACCTCAAAAGAAAGCTGGGGTAGCAATTCTTATATCAGACAAATTAGATTTTAAACTAAAGTCTGTAGTTAGAGACACAGAAGGACACTATATCATTCTTAAAGGGTCTATCCAACAAGAAGATCTAACAATTGTAAATATCTATGCCCCCAACATGGGAGCAGCCATCTACATAAGCCAACTGTTAACCAAAATAAAGAGTCATACTGATAACAATACATTAACTGTAGGAGACCTCAATACTCCACTCTCAGCAGCAGACAGATCATCTAAGCAGAAAATCAACAAAGAAACAAGAGCTTTGAATGATACACTGGACCAGATGGACTTCATAGATATACACAGAACATTCCACCCTAAAACAACAGAATACTCATTCTTCTCGAGCGCACATGGAACTTTCTCCAGAACAGACCACATACTGGATCACAAATCAGGTCTCAACCGATACCAAAAGACTGATATTATTCCCTGCATATACTCAGACCATAATGCTTTAAAACTGGAACTCAATCACAAGAAAATAATTGGCAGAAATTCAAACACTTGGAAGCTAAAGACCACTCTGCTCAAGAATGTTTGGGTCAACAAGGAAATCAAAGAAGAACTTAAACAATTCATGGAAACCAATGAGAACGAAAACACATCGGTCCAAAACCTATGGGATGCTGCAAAGGCAGTCCTAAGGGGGAAATACATAGCCATCCAAGCCTCACTCAAAAAAATAGAAAAATCCCGAATTCACCAACTAACTCTACACCTTAAAGAACTAGAGAAAAAAGCAACAAAAGATGCCTAAGCCATGCAGTGGAAGAGAAATAGTTAAGATTAGAGCAGAGATCAATGAATTAGAAACCAGAAACAGATCAGATCAACAAAACTAGAAGCTGGTTCTTTGAAAGAATTAATAAGATCGATAAACCACTGGCCAGACTTATCCAAAAGAAAAGAGAAAGGACCCAAATTAATAAAATTATGAATGAAAGGGGAGAGATCATGACTAAAACCAAGGAAATAGAAACAATTATTAGAAATTATTATCAACAACTATATGCCAATAAACTCAGCAATCTGTATGAAATGGATGTCTTCCTGGAAACCTATAAGCTGCCAAGACTGAAACAGGAAGAAATTGACAACCTGAATAGGCCAATAACCAGTAACGAGATTGAAGCAGTGATCAAAAACCTCCCAAAAAGAGAGTCCAGGGCCTGATGGATTCCCTGGGGAATTCTACCAAACATTCAAAGAAGAAATAATACCTATCCTCCTGAAGCTGTTTCAAAAAATAGAAACAGAAGGAAAACTTCCAAACTCATTCTATGAGGCCAGCATTACCCTAATCCCCAAACCAGGCAAAGACCCCATCAAAAAGGAGAATTTCAGACCGATATCCCTGATGAATATGGTTTCCAAAATCCTCAACAAAATCCTAGCTAATAGGATCCAACAATACATTAAAAGGATCATCCACCATGACCAAGTGGGATTTATCCCCGGGATGCAAGGGTGGTTCAACATTCCAAATCAATCAATGTGATAGAACACATTAATAAGAGGAGAGAGAAGAACCATATGGTCCTCTCAATTGATGCAGAAAAAGCATTTGACAAAATCTAACATCCTTTCCTGATTAAAACTCTTCAGAGTATAGGGATAGAGGGAACATTCCTCAAGTTCATAAAATCCATCTATGAAAAACCCACAGCAAATATCATCCTCAATGGGGAAAAGCTGAGAGCCTTTCCCTTAAGATCAGGAACATGTCAAGGATGCCCACTCTCGCCACTATTGTTCAACATAGTACTAGAAGTCCTAGCAACAGCAATCAGACAACAAAAAGAAATAAAAGGTATTCAAATTGGCAAAGAAGAAGTCAAACTCTCTCTTTTCACAGATGACATGACATTTATGTGGAAAACCCAGAAGACTCTACCCCCAAATTACTAGAACTCATAAAGCAATTTAGTAATGTGGCAGGATACAAAATCAATGCACAGAAATCAGTTGCTTTCTTATACACTAACAATGCAACTGTTGAAAGAGAAATTAGAGAAACGATTCCATTTACAATAGCACCAAAAACCATAAGATACCTTAGAATAAACCTAACCAAAGAGGCAAAGGATCTATATACTAGGAACTACAGAACACTCATGAAAGAAATTGAAGAAGACACAAAAAGATGGAAAAATATTCCATGCTCATGGATCAGAAGAATAAACATTGTTAAAATGTCTATGCTACCCAGAGCAATCTATACCTTCAGTGCCATCCCGATCAAAATTCCAATGACATTTTTCAAAGTGCTGGAACAAACAATCCTAAAATTTGTATGGAATCAGAAAAGACCCCGAATCGCCAAGGAAATGTTGAAAAAGAAAAACAAAGCTGGGGGCATCACGTTGCCCGATTTCAAGCTATATTACAAAGCTGTGATCACCAAGCCAGCATGGTACTGGCACAAAAACAGACATACAGATCAATGGAACAGAATAGAGAACCCAGATATGGACCCTCAACTCATGGTCAATTAATCTTTGACAAAGCAGGAAAAAATATGCAATGGAAAAAAGACAGTCTCTTCAATAAATGGTGCTGGGAAAATTGGACAGCCACATGCAGAAGAATGAAACTCGACCATTCTCTAACACCCTACACAAAGATAAACCCAAAATGGATGAAAGACCTCAGTGTGAGACAGGAATCCATCAAAGTAACTTCTTTGACATCGGCCATAGCAACTTCTTTCAAGATACATTTCCAAAGGCTAGTGAAACAAAAGCAAAAATGAATTTTGGGAACTTCATCAAGATAAAAAGCTTCTGCACAGCAAAGGAAACAGTCAACAAAACAAAGAGGCAACCCACAGAATGGGAGAAGACATTTGCAAATGACACTACAGATAAAGGGCTGGTATCCAAGATCTATAAAGAACTTCTCAAACTCAACACCCAAAAAACAAATAATCAAGTCAAAAAATGGGCAGAAGACATGAACAGACACTTCTCCAAAGAAGACATACAAATGGCTAACAGACACATGAACAAATGTTCATCATCATTAGCCATCAGGGAAATTCAAATCAAAACCACATTGAGATACCACCTTACACCAGTTAGAATGGTAAAAATGGACAGGGAAAGAAACAACAAATGTTGGAGAGGTTATGGAGAAAGGGGAACCCTCTTACACTGTTGGTGGGAATGCAAGTTGGTACAGCCACTTTGGAAAACAGTGTGGAGGTTCCTCAAAAATTTAAAAAAATAGAGCTACCCTATGACCCAGCAATTGCACTCCTGGGTATTTACCCCAAAGACACAGATGTAGTGAAAAGAAGGGCCATATGCACCCCAATGTTCATAGCAGCAATGTCCGCAATAGCCAAACTGTGGAAAGAGCCGAGATGCCCTTCAACAGATGAATGGATAAAGAAGATGTGGTCCATATATACAATGGAATATTACTCAGCCATCAGAAAGGATGAATACCCAACTTTTACATCAACATGGATGGGACTGGAGGAGATTATGCTAAGTGAAATAAGTCAAGCAGAGAAAGTCAATTATCATATGGTTTCACTTATTTGTGGAACTTAAGGAATAGCATGGAGGACATTAGGAGAAGGAAGGGAAAAATGAAGCGGGGGGAATTCAGAGGGAGAGATGAACCATGACAGACTATGGACTCTGAGAAACAAACAGGATTTTGGGGGGGTTGGGGGGATTGGTTAGCCCGGTGATGGGTATTAAGGAGGGCACGTACTGCATGGAGCACTGGGTGTTATACGAAAACAACGGATCGTGGACCACCACATCAAAAACTAATGATGTATTGTATGGTGACTAACATAACATAATAAAATTAAAAAAAAAAAAAGAATAAAGATGGGTGACTATGGAAATACGAGAAAACTTAGTTTTCCTTCTGATGAGATTATGTACTTATGACCCAAATATCCCATTCTGGATTATATTGATCAACCATGTGTCCTGGTTTGTCTAAGACTGAGGGTGTTCTGGAACACAGGACTTTTAGTTCTAAAACTGAGAAAATTTTGGTCAAATTGAGGAGAGTAGGTTTTACATTTTCTATAAAATAACAATCTTCCAAGACTCCTATTAGGTAAGGTTCTCACTTCCTCAATTTATGCTCTCTAAACACCTGTAAGCCATGCATTATGGCCAACCACCCTTTGGAAAAGGAATTTTTAGAATCTACTAATATCTCCACAAAGCTTTGTTCTTTGCAGGGGCTCTTTAGTCCAAAGTAGCATCAAGAAGCACATACAGGGGCCCCTGGGTGGTTCAATCAGTTAAGCATCTGACTTTGGCTCAGGTCATGATTTCAGGGTCCTGGGATGGAGTCCCACGTCAGGCTCCATGCTCAGTGGGGAGTCTGCCTTTTCCTCTCCCTCTGCCCTTCCCCCCCCCCCCCCCCCCCCCCCCCCAGCCCCCTGCTCATGCATGCACATACTCTCTCCCTCTAATAAATAATTTTTTTTTTTTAAAGAAGTAGACATACATAAGCTCTTGTCACTGTAGCTATGTATTTCCACCTCACAAGGCACCTGTAGTTTACAGAATTAGTGAACAGCAAAATGTACCATCTGGCTCTTCCATTTTTTTTTTTAATTTTATTATGTTATGTTGGTCACCATACAATACATCATTAGTTTTTGATGTGGTGATCCATGATCCATTGTTTTCGTATAACTGGGTGTTATACGAAAACAATGGCTCTTCCATTTTATGATTTAATCAGCACTGCCGTCAGTGACTGTAGCTACGTTCTTAGGCTCCTCCGTCCTAAGTTACTCAGCTAGAAAATGTCAACATTAGTTAATGAGGCCCTTCTGAGCCCCAGTTTCCTCAACTTTAAAAAGTATGATTGTCATAAGTGAAATACAGTGAAACCCTGTGCCTAGGGTTGCGTCCGGTAGATAAAGATAGTACAAAGTAAGTTGCCAGCTAAATTTGTTACGTGGATACCTGGAATGCCTTGCTTAATTGTTCACAAAGGCCTATATGAGGTATGCATTTTTAAACCACTTTATTGAGGTATGATTGATAGGTAAAGAAGACTACATATTTGATATATACAATTCCATGAGTTTATGGATAAGTATACACCTGTGCAAATGTTACCATCATCAAGGTCACCTACCACCACCCAAAGTTTCCTCCTGCCTCATTTAGTAGTCATAGAAGTAGTAAGAATACTTAAGATTTACTCTCTTAGCAAAATTTAAGTATACAATGCAGTAGTGTTAGCTACGGGCACCGTGCTGTACAGCAGGACTCCAGAACTTATTTATCTTTTATAACTGAAACTTTGACCATAGCACCTTTGACTATAGCTGCCCCATTTACCCCTCCCCCAACCCTTGGCAACCATCATTCTATCCTCTGCTCCAATGAGTTTAACTTTACTAGACTCCACAAATAAGTGAGATCATACAGTAATTGTCTTTCTGTATTTGTCTTATTTCACTTAGCATGTTGTCTTTCAGGTTAATCCATTTTGTCATAAATGGCAGGATCTTCTTCTTTTGAAGATTGAATAATATCCCATTATATGTATATATCATGTTTTATTAATTCACCCATCCATGGACACTTTGGTTGTTTCCATACCTTGGCTATTGTGAATAATGCTGCAGTGAACAAGGGGGTGCAGGTATCTTTTTGAGATCCTGATTTCAAACCTTTTGGATAAATACCCAGAAGAAGGGTTATTAGATCATATGGTAGTCCTATTTTTAATTTTTGAGGCATTTCCATACTCTTTCTCTAATGGATATACCAATTTACATTCCCATCAACAGTATACCAGGGCAACCTTTTCCCCACATCTTGCCAACATTTATTATCTTTATGTCCTTAATAATAGCTTTGCTTTTTTTTTTTTTTTTTAAATAGGTATGAGGTGATCATTGTGGTTTCAATGTACATCGCCCTGATGATTAGTGAGACCCCCTTTTCATCTACCTGTTGGCCATTTCCATGTCTTCTCTGGAGGAATGTCTATCAGGTCCTTTGACCGATTTCTTAAAATAGAGTTAGCTTTTGGGGTTTTGTTTTGTTTTGTTTTGTTTTGCTATTGATTTGTAGAAGTTCTTAATATATTTTGGATACTAATCCTTTAACAGATACATGATTTGTAGATATTTTCCTCCATTCCATGGTTCGTCTTTTCATTCCATCAATTGTATCCTTTGCTGTGCAGAAGATTTTTAGTTTTATGTAGTCTCACCTGCTTATTTTTGCTTTTGTTACCTATGCATTTGGTGTCACAGCCAAAAAATCACTGCCAAGATCAATGTCAGGGAGCTTTTCCCCTATATTTCTTGTAAAAGTTTTATGATTTCAGGTCTTGTGTTTAAGTCTTCAATCCATATCAAGTTGAATTTTGTGTATTGTATAAGATGGGTCCAATTCATGCACACGCATACACCCACACACATATCACACTTCAACACCTAGATGAATAATTTTCTAATTTGCTCATGATTACTCACATTTATAGAGTAATAGTCAACTGCCCTCTACCTTTCAGAATATACTTAGGTATATCAGTGCCTAGGTATTAGAAAATACAGGCAATACTTTCAAGAAAAATAGCACGTAATAGAAACTTTTACTTATAGCCACCATATATTGACCCCCCAAATCAGCACTGTCTTCATCATAACTTTGATTTTTAATACTCCTATTTTATTCCAGTTCTCAGAACTTAAATTTGTGACTTTTGCCTGAGTTCCTCTGAGTTTAGTCTGGGAGCTGGGACCGTATTTCTTAGTTCTGGAATATTCCCAAAGTTTTGCTTAGTCTGAACCAGACGGTCATTCATGGTCAATAAGTGAAACGGCCATGCAAAATAAAGTGGAGGGGCACCTGGGTGGCTCAGTTGGTTAAGCAACTGCCTTCGGCTCAGGTCATGATCCCAGGGTCCTGGGATCAAGCCCCGCATCGGGCTTCCTGCTCAGCAGGAGGCCTGCTTCTCTCTCTCCCGCTCCCCCTGCTTGTGTTCCCTCTCACGCTGTCTCTCTCTCTCTCTCTCTCTCTCTCTGTCAATTAAATAAATAAATAAAATCTTAAAAAAAAATAAAGTGGAAATCAATTGAACCTAGGTATCATGTCCTGATAGACGACAGGGGTGAGGGCAGAAGGAGAATATGTAGAGAAGTGCTGATTTTAACTTTTAGCCTCCTCAGCAGAATCAAAGACATGACACCCCTCATGAGAAACAGTAGCTTACTATAGCAGTTATCCTAAAATAAGGGGAAATGCCAGAAGCTCTAGCATGGGGACAGGAAATATCTGTTGAATATCTATTGTACTGCCCATTTTGACAGACACAAATTTCATGGAAATTAGTTAAACAATCTAACAATCAGGTTTCCTGAATCTCACCCATCTCTGACTCTGACTTATATGGAATAGGAGACATGGACTCTTCCACATTTCCACAGCCTATGTTTCCTTTTGTTAGTTTGGCTGATAATATTGATATGTAACTCCACAATGTGTTTCTCACACCAACTTTGTGAAATTAACATTTTTAAATGAGAGAAATGGAAGGATTGTTCCATTTCACTTTTTGTTAGTAAGAACCCAGCTGACATGGTATGAGCATCTGAAAATCATCTATTAGAAGGGATACTGAGAACAGTAACATTTCCATGGAAATTGCCAGAATGTTGAATAAAACACCAAGTATTTGAGAGTTTGAAGGAGAAAGTAGTGATGTTGAGATTTAAATGAGACACGTAAGGTGGGCACATGACAGATTTCATTCACAAGATACTTAAAAATACCTATTTTCCATTTACTAGTCCTTTAACTTGTTTCAAGAAGACAAAACCAGTGATTGGAAGATAAAAGAAATTACTTCCAAAATTTTACATTGATCAAAAGTGGAACAGAAGATCTTATGTAAAACTGAGTTTCTAACATGTAGGTACTTCAAGCAAGAAAGTGTCGAGTAAAAGTTTTCTAAAGATGTTTTACACTTATAGTCCCCGTACCACAGAAGGGTAGATCCAGGTTAGGTTAAATGGTGCTTCTGAAAAAAAAACCAAAAATTTTTCATTGACTCTGATCAGAAAACCTAGGTTAAATTAGACTTTTTAATTGCAGGACTTATCAGAACACTTCAGATAATAGTGTGCATTCCTAAACAATGAATGGGGAGGAGAGGATTTGGACAAAAAGAATTTAAAAATTAATGGATCCACAATCACGAGATATTATTTTTGCCCTTATATTAATGTTGCTCAAAACAATTTTAAAAAACCATTGCCTTGTGGGGCACCTGGGTGGCACAGTCGATTGAGCGCCCAACTCTCGGTTTCAGCTCAGGTTGTGATCTTAGGGTCGTGAGATCGAGCCCCACTTGAGGCTCCACACTCAGCACAGAGTCTGCTTGAGACTTTCTCTTCCTCTCCCTCCACTCCTCCCTCATCATCCTGGTGCACCGTCAGTTTCTCTAAAATGAATAAATCTTTTTTGTTTGTTTGTTTAAACCCCATTGTCCTGTAATGTTAGTATGTTACAGAATAAAAATAAATATAAACAAGTTATGAGAGATAATCATCAACCAATATTCTATGAGTGCATGGGCTTATTCCTGAACCACAATGACAGCAAAAGAGCAGTAAATGTGGTGGCATTGTCTAGATGTGTTTACCCAGCTGGTAATACATAAGCATGAGGTGACCACTAGGAGTTGATGTGGGAGGCCTTGGGGTAACTCATTCATTTAACTAAAGTCTGTAATAAATAATACTTTTCTACCTTTAATGGATCAGTTGATCTGGGCCAGCCTGTGACCTGTTTGCCCTCAGATCTATTTCTCGCTCCTTTTCTGCCGTTCCCTGGGTGACAGAGGAGCTGATCTCTGCAGGCTCAGATCAGCTGACTTTTAGCTGTGTTCAGAGATTGAACCAAGAGACTGGTTACTGAGAGACTGGAGGGTAGGAGGAATAGGACATCCAAGGATTTCTCTCCTCTTTCTCTGCCTCAGGCTGGGTCTGTGTAGCATCACAACTACTTCAGTGTTTCCACTTGAATCCTGTCCTTCTCTTGGTTCCTCCTGCCTAGGATGGCATAGGGTTTTTGCTTTTGCTAATCTCTGGGTTGTACCGGAGTCGTCTTCTGGCTTCTTAGCAATTCCATCACCCATATAACAAATTCCCAGCACTTTATCTACTGTGACTTCGGTACTTCTAGTGGCTGCTGTTCTCCTGGTTGGACTCTGGCCAATGTGAGGTTTTTGGTTTTTCTACATTGCAAAGCATTTTTTAAAAATACTGATGCATTATTATTTTCTCATAGGACTCCAGAGATGAAAAGGATCTTGGAAATTGCTTGGTCAAAGTGTCAGAGTGCAGTGGCTGGTAGAGAGAGGGAGAGAGCCAAACGGGTAGGGATCTGAAACTCTTATCTTTGTTTCAACAAGATCATTATAATATTTACCTGTTTACATGTACTGATTCTATGTCATAAAAAAAGTGTTCCATAGATGTATCTGTTTCCTCTAATATTGAAGAAAAGGCCCAGATAAGGACTGACTTTTATTTTGTCCAATTCACTTTCCACTACATCCTTCCAGGTTCAACGACCTTTTATTGAATGGATCTGTTCTTTTTCTCTGTCCTTTTTTTTCCCTCTAAGTATCGTAAGGGACTTTACTCATGCACTTTTGCCTTATCTTCTCATCAACCTTTTAGAGGTGGAAGTATTATTCAGAAATTGAGGTTTAGAAAGGTAAAATAGCTTGCCTACAACTACACAATAAATAAGTATCCCAAATCAGACCTAAACACCAAACTAAGGTCTTTCCAACGACACAATCCTGCTTCCCTTGATGATTAAATGCTTATCTGATCTTAAAGTTACAAGAAGAGAAAATGATGTGTTTAACTGTGCAGATGTCAAAGAAAAAGCAAGTGAATGTGCCTTTTAGCAAGAACTTAATCTAATGCCTGATCTAACCCTGATATGGTAACTTCTGCCGACTCCATTGTTTCTGTTTAAGCAAAGTCTTGTGAAATATAGCCTCCCCCCTTAAACTATACCTTTCTCACAAATTATTCCACCTGAGCTCCTCAAGTAATGTTAATGTTATAACCATCATCATCAGCCTCTCCAAAATAATTCAAGGTACACGCTTTGTCAGATGAGGGAACAAATAGACAAAAATCTTTAACAGATTCACATACGGGAGGGAAAAACCAATTAAAGATGATCTCTGAACCAGGACTGCCAATATGAGATGAGATGCATAACTAATCAGCCCCAGATATACAACAGGTGAAGTGATGAAAATGTGATTGTGAGAAATGTAGCAACAGTCTGATGTGCATAATTCATTTTTCCCATGGAGCCCCTGCCCATCTGCTGTGACTCAACTGAATATCAGAAGATGGAAGGAGGCCATCATTCATTAACTCGACAAACTCCTTCAGGGCCCAGCTTCACCTTCATTTTATTTTTGTTCCTGCACCAAAGACTTGGAAATCGTTAATATTGTTCTATGGGTTTCTGAGCTTTCCAAGCTGGGATCGAATCGACTTCTCCTCTAAAGGGGGAAGAGGTGTGAAGTACTTTTATACACAAAGCAAAGAGTGTCTAACATTTGTTAATGCTCCAAAGAGTTGTCTTCTCCTGGGTTATGATGGATTAAAACCATGAAAACACAGGCCCAATCCCAATGTTCTTGCACACAACCCCTCTCAGGTTTTCTTTTTCCTGTGTCTATTCGAGGCTCATGCAGGTTTTTGACACTAAGCATTTCCAGCTGGCCTTTGGAATCATTGCTGAAAAGAATTTCTGGAACTTTAAGGCACACATGGGATAAGTAGGTCATTTAAATCTGATTTCTGTATATCGGTCATGTATTTAAAAGATCTTTATCAAATGATGCTTTGTATTGAAATGTCTTTAATTATTCCATTGTATTTTAGGAGAGCTTTGTCTCTGTCACTCATGCAGTCATGGCTTCTTTTGACAAATACACAGGGAATGTTTTCTGTGCCGGGCCCTGGCATACACATGTGGGGCTCAGTAAACCCTAAGACGTAGGTCCGTTCTTTAATGAGTTCAAGTTCTGGTAGGTGCTTAGTATCTGCATTAATGTTGCAGCAAGAATGGACATTATTTCCCCCTTTCAGGATATCCTTTTCTCTACATCTCGGAATCCTGAATCTCGTCCTCATTCCTCAAGATCTGTCTAAACTATAAACTCCATGAGAATGATGAGTGTGTGTCCGCTTTTGCTCACTGGTTGTTTATCCTCAGTCCCAAGAGTACCTATCCCATAGTGGGCCTGCAACAAACATTTTAATTATTTATTCAAAATTCTCTTCTTATAAATTAAAGACAATGCACAAATATGGAATATTTAAATATTAGGATTGTTCTCTGTATGTTATAAATCTGTATTAAAAGGCTTGATTTGAACGTTATTCTTTTTTGGCAGTTTTAAAAGTAATATTATTTTGTTAAAAATGTAAATTTAAAAAGTTTACAGTTTGGTGAAACTCTATAAATGCATAAACCCTCGTAACTGTCAGCAAGACCAAACTATGGAACATTTCCATCAACCCAAGAAGTTTTCTTTCAAAATATCTCAAAGAGGGAGCTACTCTTCTGTTCTGATATTTCATACAAATGGAGTCAACACAGCAGTATAAAACAGGGGCGATGAAGTATCTATGTTAATGTTATTCTCTCAATGCTTTATAAACAATTTAGAGCTTTATATACATTGGATAATTTATCAGTGGACTGAGTATGCAAGTTTTTCTGCTGGAATTATTAGACGGCACAAAATTATTTTTTTTCCAATTACCACTTTGATTAATCTATTTTATTTATTTTTTAAATAACTCAAACCAATGTTGGTCTTGAAAATAACATAAATATATTGTTTAAATAAAGGAATGGAAGGATCTGAGAGAACTCTTAGTATCTTTGGGGGAAAAAGGCATATAGCATTTTGCGGTGAACGCCAATCTTGAAATATAAAACCTAATTCATCTCATCAGGGAGTCTTACTTAAAATGGATAAGGTTGGTCAGAGTACAGAACATTGGGCTCCAATAGGACAGTGGCCAAATGTTATGGTTTAGCTATAATTTCTAAAAGCAAAATAGAACTATAAAGACTTTAGGAGCTGCTAGTGGAATGAAGAACTTCTGCAGCTTTGAGTGTTATATTTAAATATGTCTACCAAGATTCTTAAGAATGTAAGCTTATCTGTAGCTGGAAGGCTGCAAGTCCTGTTTTCCTGCCAGAAATCATAATGAACTGAAAGCGCTGGCATGGTCTACAAACAATAAACAAGATTAGCCGAAGTTACACATCCTATTCATTATTGCTTTGTTGAAGAGTCACTCAATTGAGAGAACAATATTACAGGAGTTACTTACACTGATGTGAATCATTTGGTCCATAAACAAATGAGTAATGATCTGTTAGTCCAGGAGATTAAAAGCTAAACAGATGTTTCACAAGAACAAAATTAGTCTGGAGGAGGAAACCAAAAACAAATTCGCATTCACCAATGGCTTTCAGAACTGGATGGTGTTAGACAACTTGCGTTTGTCGAGTGGGACCAGGGAGCACCTATATGCCTTTTTTGCTCAGGACGATTTATAAAGAAGTTTCAAAAGTCCTTTTTGAAAAATGATGCGTTTTTAAACAAGGAAGTAGGTACGGAGAAAATGGGTCCTCAAGCAGCTCACCTTCAACTTTATAAAAGGCCACCAAACATCTGTGGACTGAAATTTATGGCCTGGGGATTGGTTTCACTGGACTCATCCCAAACCATCAATCCATGGACACACTGCAATAGGTCATGCTATATCCTGTTAACTATTTAGGCTACCACCAGTGAAGTAGAGAAGAACTTTTTCCAGGATATTGGACAAAGATGAACAATAGGAAAGTGGAGTTCAGAGAGATCAAAAAAGTCAATCTAGTAACAAAGTAATTAGAGTACATGATCCATAACGGACCTAAAGTTGGCAATTCTGTGCTTTAAAAAAAAAACATGGATTGTCTACAATGAGTGTTGCACTAAACTGAATAGTAGTGATGCAAAGATTAACTCCCTGCCACCAAGGAGCTTACTATCTCATGAAAAAGACTTTACAGCTTTGTAATAAAGTGTTTTCAGTCTGGATCTCTGGGCCTCCAAGGATGCACTAAATTTCTTAGAATCCTGTTAAGTGTCACTTAGGTCAAGAATATTGCTGATGCTGGTCAGATGGGAACATGAATTTATAGTGATCAAGGTAGCCGACACTTAATCTTAAAATCTCACATGCTTCTATTTTTTAGAGAAAGATAACTAGTCTTTAAGTAGGCAACACTAAATCCTGAGAATACAATTCTTTTTCTCAGTTGGTGTGATCAGTATGCATATTGAATACCACAATCTTAATTTTTCAGTTAAGAAATCTAAGACGCAGAGAGTTTAACAAAATGGCTAAAGCTGCCCCAAGTGTAAGTATCAGCGTCAGGACTAAAAATTCAGGTGGGTTTGCGTCCAATCCAGTATTGTTTCCACAAATCTAATGTTAAGGATTTGGAGGTGTGAATCAAATGGGGAGCTTTTTAAACCATATATATCAAAACTTCACCACTGTGACAGCCATGTGCCATTATAAATATACCACGTTTTAAAATATTTTACTTTCCATTAAAGATGTGTTGGCATAGTGTTTAACATGTCTTAGATTGTTTAACTTATGGAAACTATTTGAAAACCATCTAACTATGCAAACTAGTACATTCCCTGGAATGCCCCAATTAAGAACATCCTATTCTTTTCAATGTAATTTAACTATGCCTCTTAGTAAAGCTTTAAAGCTGCATGAATATTAGGAAATTTTGAATGCATTTGCTAATATGCTGATTACATAATCAATGATACTGATCATGTAGTAGGATAAATTGCCATTGACTTTGAACTGCCTTCAAATTCCCCAAACATAAATTACCATAAATTTTTAATTAGAACTAACTTTGTTTCTAGAAAAAGCAACAGACTATCATTTAGTCTATGTAGTTATTTGTAATTCATTGACTACAATTAGTGTTCTTAATATATCAGATGAAGTCTTTCAACTGAAAATTTTCCTGGTAAAAAAATATTCAGGGCAGACTTCTAGTGTCCCTAATACACATCATGTGCTTATATAATCCCATGCCTGATACACAGTTCCATTCCTTACCTTTTCTGTCCTAGTAAGTTCCCTCTTGCTCATACTACCTACCATGTTCAAGCATCACACCCTAAAACACTATCTTTCCTGTAACTACAGGTCATGGTACATAATCTATGTGTGACATATTCTCACGGACAGCAAGAAGGAAGGAAAAAGGAAGCTACAGTATTAATCATGCCAAATCTGCTGCTAGCAATAATAGCAGCTAACATTTATTGATAATTACTCCATTAAGCACTCTACACACAGTCCTCCAATCAAAAACCACCAGAAACCTGCCTACACTTGGAAAAGTCAGTTTATTATTCACAGCACAGGAGAATGCACACCATGGGGAAGCATGGGATATCTCAGTAAAATCGTGGTGGGTAGGACCTATTATAGGATTTGTGCTCTGGTTGGCTTGGGGCGGGGCCCAAAGAAGCTGGGGCTTGCACTGGGTTGAGGGATGTCAGAAATCAGGGATAGTTCTATGATGAGCATTCTCAATAAACCTTACCTTTAAGAAAGGTGAACTAATAAAGGAAGGCTAAAGCTGTATTTGGTTAAAAACAAAACAAAACAAAACCACAGCAGCCATTCATACTAGCTGGGAGAATAGGCTGGTATTTGGTGCCTTGGACAATATTCATATTCGGTCAGTTCTTAGACTTGATAATGGAGTGGCGTTGTTTTTGTCTTGGGCCATCATGACCACAGAGTGGCCTTGTCTGATGTTGATATTCTCTAAAATTGTTTATGTTCAACAGTAGAATGATAGGGTCTAGCAGTGAGTGCCCAAATAATGTGTAGCAACACCAAGGCTTCGCTGATAGGACCAGACTAGCTCCTGGATATCAGAGACTGCTTTTCTCTTTCTTAATACATATATTATATAATTTATTTAATCAAAATCCCATCAACTTTATGCTATTTCCATCTCCATTCAATTGGTGAAACAAATGCAAGTCGGATGGGTTATGGAACTTGCCCAAGGACACAGTGATGGTAAATGGACCCATTATTTGAACATTAGGCCATCTGCTGCCCTGATTTCAGAGGCCAAACCATTAATCCTAAATTAAACTCCATGAACAGACATATGAGAGAATTAATAATTGTATTTCTCCCCTTTTGAGTCAACTCATTACTCTAAGAGTTACAAACAAAATTTTTTTCTACCCTAGATCCACTGATAATGTCTAACATTTCAAATTTAGCTCTTCCCTCTTCCGTTACCCATTCCCAATGCTTTGGTTTATAAAGTGGTCAGTTTGCTCTGTTCTGTCATTAGATCTACTCATTCAAAGTATATTATTCTCATGCCTTTAGGCTGAAATACAGAAAGCATACAAATGTTTCTAGGCTGAGCCACCTAAACCCATGAATAGGTAAAGCCTGTCTTTCACCCAAGGAGATGAGCAGAAAAGCTTTCTTGCATAATCCCTGCAACACGGTCTAAGACTGCTTAGGGATTTGTTTGGCTCACAATTGCAGTCACGGCGGCCTCAGACAGCTCAACAACACAATGTGGTTTCTCATGACTCTTTTTTTTTTTGTATAGACTGGCGTTATCTTCTACCTTGAATTCAGGTATTCTAGGAAGGATTCAGAACCATGTGACTTCAGGTTGCACAGTTTTAAAATAAAAAACAGTTGATACCTTGATGCAAAATTTGGCTAATGTTATTTTATGTTTACAGATACGTAACATTTTGATGCAATCAGAGTGTTTAATATGGTAATTATACTTCAGAAGATCTACCTAATGTTAGAGATAAACCACCAGTTTTAAAACATCATTGCAAATTCTTTGACACTGCTCTCAATGAGAGGTAGAGTAAGTCCCCTCCCTTTGAATCTGGGCAGGCTTGTAACTGTTTGACTATTAAAATAAGGCAGAAGTGGCAGAGTGACTTCTGAGGCTAAGGCATCAAAGGTTATGCAGCTTTTGCCTTGGTTGTTGGAAAACTCATGCTTGAAGTCTTAAGCTACCATATGGGAGGTCTGATGACCCTGAGATTACCCTGATGGAGACATGAGCCATCCCTGTCAAGGCATCAGACCTGTGAATTTCATTGTCTTGGGCCCTTCAGACCATGTGCCATCATAATACCCACTGAAAGATGTGTGACAACACCACAGAGGATAGAAAAATCACCCAGCTGAACCCTGCCTGAATTCCTAACCCACAAAACCATGACATATGATAAAATGGCTATAGTTTTGTCAGTTTCATGTATAGAAGTAATTAGAATAAATACATTTATCTCTGAAAACATGAAAGATGCATGGTATTTCACATCGCTGGGGAAATGGCTCTTTTTATTTTTATTTTTATTTTTTGGCTAATTAAGAGAGATCTATCTTTTTTGCAAACTCAATTCACCATGAATGTGAGGCAAAGTTTTTTTGTTTTTTTGGTTTTTTTTTTACCCAAAGTAATACAAGTCTGGATGTGGTCAGGAGGAAAATCAATATTTCTTTAAATTATTTTGTGTATACACACCAACTATTATTTAAGTATTCATTCAATTAAATGAACAACTGTTCACTACAGAGAATAAATTCTGATTTGGGATTTACTTTGTACTAGGCATTGCATTAAGCACTGGGTACAGAATAGTAAGACACTATTTCTCCCCAAGGATTTTTTAGTTTAGAGAAAAATATACGAACATTTTAAAACATTCTGGCATTTTTTAATGAGATAGTTCCAGTCATTTTTAATCTTTCAGTCATCTATTTCAATTTCTGGATTCAAACGTCAGCAGGAAAATATATTTTAGTATGATGGGTAGTCTTACTGAATGATGAACATAAAGTGATGTGAGGCAGTAAGAAGTGATTCTGATACTAATACATGCAAACAATACTTAATTGAAGGGAAAGGGTTACTTAATAAAAACTGAATTACCCAATGCAAAATATAATAAGTAACAAATGCTTGTATCAGATTTCTTATTTTGAGTCCATATTTTTATTTCATATACTTTTGAGCCTAACATTTTTGTAGTTAAGAAAAACCTCAAGATTCTGTTTGTCAGTTCTCACTAAATCAATGCATTATTTGCCTTTGGGATAGGAAATATGTAAAATTAGATGAGGGAAACCATGATTGACCCCGTTTTTCAAGTTCAGCTTATAAAACAAAAAAAATGTTAGGAAATAGGTTTTTAAAAAGCATAATTTTACATTTGATTACTAGTTACCAAAAATGTATAACCTCTTATGAAATATATTCTATCATAAAAAAAAAGATTTTTGTCGACTAAAAATGTTAAGACTAATTTCTCACTGTAAATGGTTACGATACAGGAGCAAATAATAAGTGGATTTTTAAAAAAGATTTTATTTATTTATTTGACAGAGAAAGAGACAGTGAGAGAGGGAACACAGCACGGGGAGTGGGAGAGGGAGAAGCAGGCTTCCCGCTGAGCAGGGAGCCCGATGCGGGGCTCGATCCCAGGACCCCGGGATCATGACCTGAGCTGAAGGCAGACGCTTAACGACTGAGCCACCCAGGTGCCCCAGTAAGTGAATTTTTTAGAGACCACTGAGGAGACTGCAAATATAGCATGACTAAGGCTGAAGCAAAGGACAAGTTGACTGATAAAAGGCCAGGGAAGGAACTGAAAGAAATCCTAACACAAATCATTGATAAATTCTATGCAGAATACATAGAGGAAAACACATGAAGAACTCTGGGGCCACATATACTGGGCCACATATACTTGCCCACTGATACTGTGGGCAGTCACTCACATAGACCAGAATTCATCTCACATGTGGCCCATAAAATGATTTTAGGTGGTAGGACAGCATAATATGAATGAAAATAAAATCTCCTGTTGAGAAAGCCATCTTTCTTTTAAGTCATCTTTCAATTCTTTTGAATATACTAAAAGATTGTTTGGCACTGCTATGTCCTGAACGGGACATACCTATTCTAAAACTTTAGACATATTCTAAAACTTGCTTCTCTAACAAAGAGTGGGTTCATGGCACAGAGCCTTCAAAAAGAATAGTCTCATTAGAATATCATTGCATGGCTTTTTTTCTTTGTATTTATTTTTATATTTACCTTACATTTTTGTCAAATGACACTTACTTTTCCACCCATAAGTAAGAAACAAATGGGATTCCTAGAATGCTGAAAAGTTACACATAAATATTTAATGAGACATATATGGTCACTGCCTGAGCATTCTTCTTCAGAATGAAGATATGTCCTTATGGAGTCTGAATTTGATTCCACAACCAAATATACATATATCTATATACCTATCTATATATCTCAGTCTCATATCCAGATTCTGATCCTCACCATTTCAACCACTACTTCCTTGGTCAGAGCCACCATCATCTCTCATCTTGATTAAACAGCAATAGCTTCTAACTGACATACCACTTCCTATCCCTTCCCCTATACTCCATTCTCAAAACAGCAACCAAAGTGTCCCACAGAAAAGTACAGCGGCTTTATTCAGAATCCTCCAATGTCTCCCCATTTTATTAAGAATGAAAGTCTATCTATTTGCAATGTCCTATTAGGGTCTGGCTGCTGGTTATCTACTTGATCTCATCTATTACAAATCTCATCTTGCTTCCACTTACTGGCAAAAAGTGATCCTAAGAATATTATGTTTTCAAGAAGTTTGAATACTAATACACATATTTTCAGTTAAATTGGTTTCTGCTAATAATTTTTACTAGATGTTGCTATTTCATTTCTAATTTTTGAGATACGTATGTAATCTCTTAAATAGCTAATGTTTTATACAGTTGAGGTGGTGAATTTCTGATCCTTATAAAATACAATGTTTGAAAATATTAACACTTTATAAGTTCCATTATTCACTAACTCTCAAGCTCAGATTTATTTTTCTTCATAAAGGCCAAAATCCTACGGTTTAAAACCAGATTTAAATAGCCCAAATAACAGGATGCTGAAGCAAGCAGGAAGACAAGCTGATTGTTCACACACTCCATTATTACCGTGCTCCCAAAGCTCTCTGTTTTACATTTCACATCATGTATCAGTAAAAATGTGGCAATGACAAGGTAATAGAAGGATGATTAGCTTTAATGTACTCCCTTTCATGTTTGTAGTTAGAGCAAATATGAACTAATTTATACCCTTAGCTATTTTTCTTTTCTGTGTGTATTGTAACAAATGTGAAAATTGCTGGTGTAAGTGTAATTGATCAACTGAGATAAGTGCAAGTTGAGTTCGATGAATCTTTAACAAATTTTCATATGGCTGCCCTTGTTGGTAAAAATTGTTAGTAATTTCTATGTCAGCATAAGAATCCTGGGAACTCCAGGTTCCGGTAGGTGACATGGATTTTTTTATTAAGCAATTGAATCAAATAGCAACAAATCAAGTTAACAAACAATTGGGTGGTACAGAACAAAGAAATCATAAAGCATGCATTTGATCTTAGAGCTGCATTTTATGTTATCAACAGTACAGCTAATCAATATTTTGAAAGGACTTGGACAACAGTAAAATAATACAGTCAGTTCTCAATAACTCTAAATAAAATGTACCTACAAATTATTCACTATTTTCATTTGGGGTTTTATTTCTGGATATCCTTTATACAGTCGGAAATATAATCAGAAGGATTAAGAGAATCTTAATCAAATATAATGATATACTTGTATATCAACAGTGAATGCATCCGGAAAGACAGCTGAGATTGTTTACCAGAGCAGACACTGCTGAAGCCACAAACTGGTAAGAATACTTATATACAATGGAATATTATTCAATGGTAAAAGGGATGAGCTATCAAGTCACACAAAGACATGGATGAATTTTAAATGCATATTGCTAAGTGAAAGAAGTCAGCCTGAAAAAGGCGCATGCTAGATGACCTTACATAACATTTTGGCAAAGCAGAATTACAGAGATGATAAACAGATCAGCTGTTGGCCTAGATTCAGAGTTGGGGGGAGAATAGGTGAAGCACAGGGTGATGTTTATGTATGATATTGTAATAGTGGATACATGACAGTTATACATTTTCCCAAGTGCATACAATTATAGAACATAGAGTGAACCTTAAAATATACCAAAAAATTAAGAGGTTGGGTTTCTAAAAATATAATATAGCATGTGACCAAAAATAAAACTTACTGTTTGACTAATGTATGGGAACAACTTAAATAGGAGATGTGGGGAATAAGGTGCTGAATTAAATAACTTTGGAAGTGAGTGAAACCTATAAGACTAAAGGCAAAAAGAAATTGTATATACGCAATGGTACTGTAGTCAGTAAAGTTGTTTCCTATTGGAGTCCGGGTTAAAAATTCAAAATCACTCTACCTGTATCACGGAATTAAACAAGTAAGCGTTGCAGATAGTGGCAGCCACTATTGAAGTGAGAGGTACAGATAAGCAAGAAGAAAGGCTAGAATGATCCGTGGGATAATGGATTAGAGTTGATGACGTCAGTTTAGCTGGTGACATCTGCATATAGATACAAATGGTTACAATTAGAAATATTGTAAGTATGTGTATATGTACAGGTTAGTGTGCTTACATATTTCCTTGCTCAGTCACTTAAAAAGTGCTAGAAGCGGGGCACCTGGGTGGCTCAGTTGGTAAAGCATCTGACTCTTGATTTCTGCTCTGGTCATGATCTCAGGGTTCTGAGACAGAGCCCTGCACTGGGCTCTGTGCTGGGTGTGGAGCCTGCTAAGATTCTCTCTCCCTCTGCCCCTCCCTTACAAAGAAAAAAAAGAAAAAGAAGTCCTAAAAGCAACAACCCTCCAGTAGCAATGAGCTCACCTTGTGTTAAGATCTTGGTTACTAATACCATTTTTTAATTAAAAAAATACAGGTTCCTTGGAGAAATAACTAATCCTAGGAATGGAGACGGATATATAGGCATCTGAACCATCTTTTAGTGCCAGACACTAAGGAAATGCCAAAACAAAACAAAACAAAACAAAACAAAACTCTCCATAATAATAGGTCTATGTTAAAGGGACGAAGAAGCCAACTGAGAGTTCCCAGTGGCCCAAGCTGGGACAATTTGAGCAACACAATAAATCAAGTAGTAATGGATTATAACCCAAAATATAAAATGAATATACATAAGTCTTTATTTACTGACATGAATAAATAATAGCAAAATTAAATAAATGGAGAAGAGACAAATCTCCCATGCAAAAGAATCCCAAATTAATAATCAAGGATGGAAGCATACCTACCCACTCCTATGTGACTGTACATGATGACTTCATTCCAGGGAGAAAGGAATGAAAAGATCTGTTTTCACTTCTTAGAGTGAAGACACCTCACAAACATTATCTCAGCCAATGTTATCAAGGTCTACATCAAGAGTGATAAATCATGTTGATATGATATATCATGACTTGATGATATGATTTAATACCTTTTGATGATACTGATATGATTTAATGATAATGCCACTTTACTTCTGTGGTCTTCCTCCCCAAAAACCTAACTCCAGTCTAATTACGAGAAGAACATAAGTGAAGTCCCATTTGTGGGTCATTCTATAAAATACCTGATCAATACTCATCAAAACTGTAAAGGTCATCAACAACTAGGCAAGTATGAGAAACTTTCACAGCTCAAACAATGCTATAGTGCCATGATAACTAAATGTAATACAGTATCCTGGGTGGGATCCTGTTAAGAGAAGAAGGTTCTCAGGAAAAAACTAAGGAAATCTTAATAAAATACAAACTTTAGTTAATAATAATACATTAATATTGTTTCATCATTTGTAACAAATATACCATACTAATATACAATACGGGAAATTAGGTTTGGGGAACATGGGAACTCTATACTATCTGCCATTTCCCTGTAAATCTAAATTATTATAAGTAAAAAGTTTAGAAAGGAATGTAGCACTGTATCTGAGTTTTAACAGTTATTTTTTTAAGGGAGCATTAAAGTTGCAATGGCATTGGTGCAATAGTAGGGATGTTCCTCAAAATATTAAAAACAGAGCTACCATATGACCCATTAATTCCACATCTAAGTATATACCCAAAGAAACTGAAATAAGCATGTTGAAGGGATATTTGCACTCCCTTGTTCACTGCCACGCTATTCACAACAGCCAAGACATGGAAGCAACCTGAATGTTCACTGATGGATGAATGGATAAAGAAAATGTCATATATACATACAATGGAATGTACTCATTCTTAAAAAGAAGCAAATCCTCCACTAGTAACATAGATTATGCTAAGTGAGATAAGCTAGACAAAGAAGGAGTCGTACTATAAGACTATGAGTCTTACAAAGAGGAATATAAAATAGTCAAACTCATAGAAGCAGAGAGTAGACTGGTAGTTTCCAGTAGTTCGGGGAGGGAGAAATGGAGAGGTATTAGTCAAAGGATACTAAGTTTCAGTTATGCTAGATGAATAAATCCCTGAGATCTACTAGGCCACACAGTGCCTATAGTTCACGATAATGTATCACATACCTAAAAAATTTGCTAAGAGATTGTATCTTAAAGGTTCTTATCACATATAAAAACATAATAATAAAAAATAAAGAGGGCAGGAAGAGACTTTTGGAGATGCTGGTATAGATTGTGGGAATGGTTTCACAGATACAGACCTGTCTCCAAACTCATCAAGTTATATACATTAAATATGTACAGCTTTCTGTATGTCAATCACACCTCAATAAAGTAGTTAAAAAATGAAAAGTTACAGCAAAAAATGTAGCACTGGCAGAAAAACACCATTGTAATCCTGACTGTTTAAACTCAAAATCCATACCCTTTAAGAACAATTCATGATTTCCCTAGACAGATAAATTCTCTCTTTTTCTCTATTCCCATATCATTTTACTAGTTGATTTGGCCTTAACAAAAGAATAATTTCCTTTTCATAGTTAGAAAAATTGTTAAAGCAATATGTACCTCATTTTCATGTAGTGTTTAAAGTGATACAGTTTTAGGACAAAATTACTGACATAAATAAGTGTGGTCCCAAGTTATTTTAAAAAGGTAAAATATTTTCTGTGCTATTTTTATACTCAATTCATAAGATGAATAAATCTCTTTTTAGAAATATACATTTAAACCCCATTTTAAGTAGGACTATCAGAACTTAAATGAATTTTTCAGTTATCTGAAATGATAAGAGCACTTCTCAATATAGTCAGATAAATTCCATTTCTTAGTGTGGCAGTCCCTGAGCATGGTTCACCAAATACTTCCCATTTTCCTTTCATTGAAAGAGCAGAATTGCATTTCCCTACCTCTTGAAGTTAATGTGGCCATGTGACTGACACTGTCCAATGAAATATGAGTGCAAGTCTTTGTAAGCATGATAGCACAGCTAGACACTGAATCTATTTCATATCTACTTCATACTGGGTCTCTGAATGAGGCTGAGGTAGACCTAACCTATCTATTGGCTACTCTGTAACTGTTCATGTATCAACAAGAAATAAACCTTTGTTATTTTAATCCACTGAGATTTTTAGAGTTGTTATTACAGCATAATCTAGCCTGTCCTGAGAGACACATTTATTATCTTTGTTATTTATGAGAAATATACGGCTCATATTTTCTGGAGCCATATGTTAAAAATATCAAATACTGAATGCATATATATTAAACATGAACTGATGTGATAAGCTCTTTTCCTTCAAAAAGATAATTTCATCAGATTGGAGGGCATGTAACAGTTATCTGTCAACAAGTTGTCACTTTGATCATGTAAAAAGAAAGTTACTTTATAAATCCTTTAATTTAAAATGTTTAATTATTAATTTTACCCAGAATCCTATATGCCATACTCAGTTATGACACCGATCAAAAATTAAAAATTATACTGATCAAAAATAGAGATTATAATAACTTGACAGCTGAAGGCACCTAACTTTAAAGACTGATAAAAGTTCAAAAAGTTGATAAGTATGTTTGAAAATGCACAATTTCTGCAATAAGTATCAACTTCCTGGAAAGGAATTCACTTTGCGGTTTGCATATTGGATACGCCAATATAAATTATATTTAGAAGAAATAAGACCATAAGGGTTGGAAATGTCTGTTTCTGGTCCCTTTTAGTCTACGCTGACAAATATACCTATCAGACTAGATAAGGATTCAGATGAACCCTACTTTCCTAAAAATCTCCTGTCACAAGAAACTGGTGAGGGAGTGGACGCAGAAGGAAAAAAGCCAAAAAAAGGTAAAATTTCAGGATGATTTTAGCCTAATCTTTCAGGGGAATTGTGGAAGTAAACTTTACCTCAGAGTTTGTACCAAACTGAAGCAAGAGAGCTTGAGTTTCATACTGAACACTCACTGACCATTAGTGGAGCTTTTCTTATACCTCTGTATGTGCACAGAGGCTCCAAGGGTAGTTTTTGAAGAAGTGCTCAAAAAGTGGTAAAGGTTAAAGGAGACTAATTGGAAATTAGCACAAGCAATATCTGCTAGAACAACTTTTAAAACAGAACACATTCTTATCAGTTAACATTAGTTATAATCCACATCATAACATTAGGAGGAGGAATAACAACAGTTATGTTTATAAAGGTCAGAGAAAAGTTAAAAATATGAGGTCTCAAAAGAAAAAAAGATTAATTAGGTACACAAATTTTAGGAAGCTTTCTGTTCTAAGAAAGATGTCTTGATTAATTTACTTCTTATACTTTAAGTAACATACCCAAAACAGTGATGGAAGAACAGTTTCAGGTGTTATGTATCCAAGAAATTTTATTATTTCTTTAAAGGAAAAATGATTATGGAACTACTACATACTCACAGGGAATACAACAACAAATATAAAAAACTCTATTTCCTCAACAAGCATACATTCTAGTGAGAGAGACAGAAAAATATAAATGAGTTATATTATCAAGTGGTAAAAAATGTTATGAGAAAAATATCAGCAAGGTAGGGGAAAGGCAGTGAAAAGAGAGTAGGCTATTTTAGGCAGTGAAGTAATAGAAGGTCTCTGATCAAATAACTTCAGCTAGAGACTGCAAAAGTGAGGAAGTAAGCCCTGAAAGCATCTGGAAAAAAAACATTCTAGGTAGAGGATACCTCAGGTGCAAGTTCTCAGAGCCTACACCAGGTTCATTGTGCTCAGAGAACAATGAAGGATAGCATTCTGGTCATAGCTAATGGAGGGAAGAACTGAATGTTGGAATATGCTGTTGGAGAGAGCACCAAAGCCAGACCATGCAGGTTCTTGCAGACCAAGGCAAGTGTGTGTGTGTGTGTGTGTGTGTGTGTGTGTGTGTGTGTGTGTGTGTGGTGTTACTGTTTTCACTTTTAAGCCATTAGAAGATCATGAACATAGGATTTGCATTAACTGATTCTGGACATGAAGAAGAGCAACTGAACTTAGTCTCCCACTGTACAAAACTAGAAAACTGCATATAATATATCAAACAACTGGTTTCACATATTGGACAATAGGTAGCACTAGAATGTGATCCCTGAAAGAAAGGAAAAATGAGTTGAATCCTACAGTTTTCCCAACTTCTTGCCTGGATGCAATGTCTAGATTGCATTCACAGAGAGGGACAAGAATGCAAACAAGAGCCTAGCAGTCTCACTGAGTTGAGCAAAGAGAGACTAGGGTTTAGGGAGGCTTAAGTGACTGAAATAGTAGGGCAGAGTTATGGGTGGAAAAAAAAACTGTGTAGAAACACAGCTCCAGAAATCCGCATAAGGGTTCCCTTTAGTCATTGCTGAATACTTAGCTATATGTACATACAGTACATTGTACATACATGTATGTACATACAGCAAAATTCCACAAGGTGTGGCCAAAAATACCAGTAAGTTATAAATTTAAAAAAAAACATAGCAAAGCTCACATAAGGCAGGCAGTTGTCCAAAGTCTAACCAGCCAGAGAGTAGCATCCCTGGTGATTGGCCAGGTCATTTGGTGGAGACCTCAAGAGAGTTATGTCTCAGAAATATGGCTTAATTATCCCTAGAATGAAGTCTACTCTAGATACACCCTAGAAAATCTTAAAAACAGGGTCAAGGTCATAAATTTTTCCACAATAACTCAATTGCCAAATTAACAGACAAAACAGTAGCATAGGATTCTTAAAGTTCAGCCTCTAATCAAAATATTTTATACATGCTGAGAATCAGAAAAAAGGCAACCCATAACCAAGAAAAAAAAATCAATAGAAAAAGGCACATAAATGAAAGTAATGATAATGGACAAGGATGTTAATTAGCTATTACATTTATGAGCAAGAATTTAACTAAAAACATGAAGATAGTGAGGAGAGAAACTGAAGATATTAAAAAAATTGAACTACTATAGATTAAAACAATATCTGAAATTAAGATACTGATGGATGGGACTGGCAGATAAAACAGTGCAGAATAAAAACATCAGTGAACTTGAAAACAGAGCAATAGACTCAAGCCAATATGAAACAAGGAGAAAAAAAAGATTGAAAAGAATTAAAAGAGCATCTATGACTCATATGATATATTAAACAGTCTAACATACATAGAATTGTTCTCTTAGAGGAATCAGAGAGACTAGGGAGACATCAAAAATATTTGAAAATACAGTGGCTGAAAATTTTCCGAATTTGATGAAAAACTGTAAACCCACAGATCCAAAAACATCAACAAACTTGAATAGTATAAACATGCAAGCACACATGCCAAGATATATCACATTTTAATAAAATTTCTGAAAACCATGAACAGAAAGAAGAATCTCAAAAGCTACCAGAGGAGGAAAGACACACATGTGCAGAGGAATGACTGGAAGACTAAAGAGAAGACTTTTTTCAAAAACTATACAAACCAGGAAACAATGGGATGACATCTTTAAACAACTGAAAGGGGGGAAAAAAGAGTACCTGTTTATCTAAAATTGTTATCTAGCAAAATATATCCTTTAAAATGATTACAAAGAGCCTAAGAAGATGGGGGTGGGAGTAATGGAACTATTCCAGAACTTGATTGTGGTGGTAGTTACACAAATCTCTATTATTTATAGAACTATACACAAAAAAGAGTGATATTAACTGAATGTCCATTATATATCAATGGAAAAGAAATAGATGCAAAATAAGATAATTTCATTCAAATAAAAGCATGAAAATTTGTTCCCAATGGACCGATACTCTAAGAAATCTTTAAGTTTTTCATAAAGAGAAATGGTGGAAACTTGGATTTACAAAAAGGAAAGAAGAGTGCTACCAATGATTAAAAAAGAAAAAAAATATATAAAAGATATATATATATATAAAGATACAATATAAATACAATATATAATTTTACATGATATATATTATATAATAGTATATATTAATATATAATATACATAATATTAATATAATACATATTTTATTTTTAAATATTTTATTTATTTGAGAGAGAGAGAGCATCAGAGAGAGAGAGATCATGAGCAGAGGGGAGGGGTCCGAGGGAGAAGCAGACTCCCCACTGTGCAGGGAGCCGAAAGCAGGGCTCGATTGCAGGACCCAAGATCATGACCTGAGCCGAAGGCAGACGCTTAACCAATTGAGCCACCCAGGCACCCAATACATTATATATTTTTTATAATACATGCATATAGGATAGCGAATAATGGCTGCCATTATGTTTGTATGTCAGTGTATGTACACTGTAAGGGACAACAGAGGAAAAGAGTTGGCCAACATAACACAGGAGTTCTGTTTCTTCCCCACATACTCCCAATATTCACTCTTCACTTCTCCACATACTAACACCAGATATGGTTAGTATTTCTAATTTTAACCATTCTAATAGGTGTGTAGTAATACCTCATTGTGGTTTTTATTTGCATTTCCTTAATGAGCAATGACACTGAGCATCTCTTTGTATGTTTATGCTCCCTCTTTGTATCTTCTTTGGTGAAATGCCTCATCAAATCTTTTCCTCATTTATTATTTGTTTTGTTTTCTTCATTATTGGATTTTGAGATGTCTTTAAATAGTCTGGACACACAAGTACAAATAATCAGGTATATGATTTGAAAATATTTCCCTCAGTCTATAGCTTATATTTTGATTCTCTTTCACAGTATTATTTGAAAAGTAGAATTTTTCTAATTTTGATTAAGTTCAACTTACCCATTTTTTTCCTTATAAAGAACATGCTTTTGATGTATCCAAGAAATCATTTTGTAATGTATAAAAATATTGAATCATTATGATATACACCTGCAACTAATATATTGAGTATTGTATGTCAATTATATTTCAATAAAAAAAAATCTTTGCCTAACTCAAGGTCACAGAGATTTTCTATGTTTTTATCTAGACATTTTAAAGATTTAGGGGTTAGAGTTTAAAAGATGTGGATCGAAGTTCATTTTTCTTTGGCATATGAATATCCAATTATTCCAACACTATCTGTTGAAAAGGCTATTTTTTATCTATTTAATTGCCTTGGCACCTCTGCCAAAAAACAGTTTTCCATGTATGTATGCATCATGGCTTGGACTACTAACTCTGTGTAACTGATCTAGTTGTTTATGATGATACCAATCTCATACTGTCTTGATTACTCTAGCTTTATAATGTATCTTGAAATCAGGTAGTCCTTCAAGTGTGTTCTTTAATTTTGCAAGGTTGTTTTGGCCAGCTTTTGTTCTTTTCACTTCCATAAAAATGTTAAAATCAGCTTGTGAATTTCTGCAGTAGTGCCCGCAGAGATTTTGTTTACAGTTATGTTGAATCTATTGATCAATTTGGAGAGAAAGAACAGGGATGTTCAAAGTTTGAGAAACATGTAGATAGTGGGAAATAACCATCTGAGAAAATGCTAAAATAGTTTTATTATTGCATGAAATTGTAGGATACTACATTTATACTGAATGTAGTATAAGAATCCTAAATTCCTTCTTTCATGATTTGGGAATTTCTAATACAAGAGATTTTTCAGGAACTGAAATCATGGCTGGAAATGGTAAGGAAAAAACAGCATTTGGTCACATCATGATTGAATTATTATTATTATTTATATTTAAATTTTTGAATTATTTTTTTCTTTAGATGTCGAAAATAAAAAGATCAACAAGCCATCCAAGACCCTAAATGTTTTGGATTTTGCCTGCCTTCTTGTACTTTGCTTCACCCTCAACCCAACTCACTCCTCCAGACACACTGGCTTCTTCCTATTTTCTGAGCATGTCAAACCCTAGGTTTTTGCTCATGTTGTTGTCTCTCTGGTAATATCCCTTCCCAAAGGATGGCTCCTTGTACATTCAGATTCCTGCTCATATACCACTTCATGAGAATAACTGTTATCTGAGCAACAGGGGATGGGAGAGAGAAGAGAGTAAGCTTACACTGAGAGACCTTTCTTACTAGACAAACCATGCTACAGTTTTTTGTTTTTTACTTTTAAGAACATATCACTATATTAAGTTAGTGTTAATTTGTTTTCCAGCATCCTCTAAAAAGTAAGAGAATAGAACTGTCCTGCCCACCGCTATATCTGCTGCCCATAGAAAAGTGCCCAGCATATAGTATATACGAACAAATACATGGGTGGAAGGAGATATAAAGAAGAAAAGAACTTTCAAAAGCAGATTTCAAACTTTTTTCTCATCTGTTGGCCTTGGGTCATTTGCATTCTGTTTTGAATCTGCATAAATTAGCTTTCTTACTGGAAGTTGAAATGTTATCTAGTTTGTTCTTTGGGAAATAATAAAATGAGATGAAATTGAGATGGCATTTGGCCAGTATTCCCTCTCTTGAATTCTTCTAGGGAGATGTATACACAAAGGATGAAGCAAGGCAGAACAAAACTTTATTACTGGTTGACATTTTGTCCCCACAGCCCGAGGAAGAACACTAGTGATATAGGCTAGAACAACTAGAGAAATCATTTTTTAATCTTCGTTAAAGGCCTATGTAAACCAGAATAAAGAAGGCCAAAAGGTTGGTTTTTGTTAATTTCCACCCCAATGAACAGACACAGTTATCAAGTCTGCATTGCAGAGAAAAAGAAGGAGGGACAGGAATACAACTGTGATGGTAAAAACTGATTTAAAAAAAAAATGCGTTTTATTTTCTATCATCACAGACCATGATTACTATCCCCTTGCTTAGCTGCCTTTTTGAAAGGAAGACACATTTTCTTAAAAGAGATGAAATTGCTTCCTCCCCCCACAAAAAAAGAGATTTCTAGGCTTTCTCTCAGTTGGAGCAAGCATTAAATATTTAAACGATGAAAAGATAATAGATTGGTGAGATACTGCCAAGGTTAACTATCTTATGCGTCCCTATTTCTACATGTGGTAAGGAAAGTCAAAAATGACCAAAGAGTAAAAAAGAAAAAGAAAAAAAAAAAAAAAAAGACTGGAACTTCTCCCAGACGTGTAAGGCAACAGCTTTGTGTGATGTTTCTTTTAATTACAAAGTTACAAAAGGACAAAGAGACAGAAAAGAAGAGATGATTCATAGTATGGGTCCAATGTCCTCCATCATGGAAAGAAGCTCTTTCTAGTTTCTGTGAATCAAGTGAGAGACTGAATGCACAGACAATGGCCAGACCATATGCTACAAAAGAACTCTGAGCCAACACCCTCTGCCGCAACCATTCCAGAGGCCAAACTGCAATTTTACAACCAGCCCAGAATGGGTGCGACTTAGTTCTAAATTCCAACTTCCCAATTTTTGCCTCTGTTTTCCACACCAGGCCAACCAGAGAAAGCTAAATATACTCCCTCAGTCGATCCCATAATAGACCTCCCTTCCAGTTAGTTCGCCTCCAGGTTCCTCACACCAGCAAAGTCTAATCAAGAAAATCTGAAGTCCTCCCTGCTTCTCACTCTAAAGCTCTCAAACATCCCTGTCTGTTTTTGAATCTGTGCCAAACTCAAGTGATGGCAGCTGACTCTCTTGCCGTAGTAAGCTCGGAGTATATAGTGTCCTGTGTTTTTATTTGGGTAGTCATCCTTTATTTCTACCAAAGAGAGAAATAAAATAAGACAGATGGAACATTTATCCCTATGCACAATAAGAAGTGATAAATTGCTATAAGGGCACCCTAATTTCTAAAGATTTATTTATTTATTTGAGAGACAGAAAGAGGGAGAAATGAGCAGGGGAGAGGGAGGGAGAGAATCCTCAAGCAGACTCCCCACTGAGTGCAGAGCCTGACCCAGGGCTTAATGGCACAACCCTGAGATCATGACCTGAGCCAAAATCAAGAGCCAGACATTCAATTGACTGAGCCACCCAGGTGCCCCAGCATTCTAATTTCTAAAATGAAGTATTTCTTGCCTTATTGGTAAAGATTGATACCTTGAAAAAACTTTAGATTTCCATTAACTTCTTTGAATCACAAGAGCCTTAAAATAAAAATAATAAATAATTGTTCATATTATTAATAAAGAGGAGAGAGCTCTGTTGTGCTCTCCTTCTCTCCCTCTCCCTCCTTCTCTCCCTCCTTCTCTCTCTCTCTATTTTTTTGGTAGGATTTTACCACCACAATGAAACAAGAGGGAATTATATAAAAGCTGATACAAGAGATTCTCCCATGGCCTCTTCCCCATGACCACTATCAGCTTCTTCATGAGGAAGATTCTACAAAAGGTTTAGGAGAGAAAAAAAGAATCTCCATTCCTTCGAACCCTCTCCCTCTATCTCCTACATCAACAGCTCCATGATCTCCAACCTTTTGTAACATACCTTCCAAATTCCCAGTTTTTCTGTCACATTGGTAATGAATGTATAGACACTCAGCTGCATTCTAGGTGATGGCACGCAAAGGCACAGCTTCATATTCTGTGAGAGGTGCAATTTTAAGAAAATCAAACTTTCCACATGGGCAAAATGGGCCTCCTCTTAGCATAGAGCTAGAAATTAGGCTAAATGCTTTATTTACATCATCCAATTTAATCACCATAACTGTCAAGCTAGGTGGTTATTTCCTCTTCATTAAAATATGAATGAGACAGTTGTAGCAACTTCTCATCTATGACACTGTGAGAAAGTAGACTTGTTGCTATTTGAAACCATGTCCCCCTGAACCTAAACACTCTTCTTAGTCAATACTTAATCAATACTAAATATTATAAAAATATTTTTGGAAAAAAGCATGTTTTAGAGACATGTGCAACACAGTAACACAAGCTTTTTCCCGATCTGGGGAGTGATCTCAGCTTATTTTTCTTTAAAAATCTCTTCCCGAGTAACTAGAGCATCGTTGAAGACAGAAGAACCTGGTAATTGGGCTTCAGTTTGGCTTAACATATTCTCTTCTGATTCAATGAGAAATTAAGTCAATCTGATCTGTTCATTAAAGTGTACTGTAACATGGGTTGGAAGAAAAAAATATATACCATTTCAAATGCTTTGAAAAGTCAGGGACCAGCTTCTTAGCCCAGATTTCTTAGAAAAAAAGAGCCCGAGGCAAAGCTTCAGGTAAAAAAAAGCTTGTATTATAACCTCAGGCCAGCAAGAATAAGGGAGAAAAGCAGTCAGTCAAGGAAGAGGTGAAAGCAAATACAAAGTGGTACATTATTGAATTAACTACATCGGGACAACTTCAGCTGTGTGTGGAATCACTGTGACTCAGAAGAGCCTATTAGGAAAAGGAGGAAAAAAAAAGTTCGTCTTCCAGCTCTTTGCTAGCTCCTGGACCTCACTGATCCCGGTTTGGTTTGCCCCTCAGCGAATTAACATTCCCAAACTTTCAGGGTTGGTAACCTGACCCCTCCAGGGTTGCCTCTAGGAAATCCATTTCCCAAATCACATTTCAGCTCCTCATCTGAATCTGAGAGTGGAGGGTATATCTATTGCCTTCAGAGGTCCCAACTGGAAAATTGGGATCTGGGAACTAGAGCCTTCACAGCTCCCACTCTGGAAAAGTACAATCGTCGTCATCCTAACATCTGGCCCTCCTACTGGGGCTGCCGAAACAGCCGGTGGTATCAATAAATAAGCTGAATGGTGGGATAAATGGTAATGTTCACAGGTAGATCATATGTGTATTTGTGCATGAGTGTGTGTGTGTGTTGGTTGTACATGCATGCACATACAGAGGGGAGTTGGGAGCGGTGGGCAGAGGGAACTGAGAGGATCTGAGAAGATACACAGTCTCATGTAGCAACTCCTTGAAATCTTCATTCAATATTCCTGATGATTCTCTATTTCCTAAAGAGCAGTGCATGTGAATGAGTTTTGTAATTTTTAAAACAATACATAAACGGTAGAATATATTTTAATGAAATACCTCAAAGTAAACCATCCTATAGACTCTAGTCATCTATTAATTTATTTAATAAATCCCCACCAATCCCTCAGCATCCATTTATTATTAGGCTCTATTCCAGGAACTAGAGTTAACACCAAGGAACAAAATAGACAAAAATTTCTGTCCTGGTAGGGCTTAAACTATTAAGATAACTATTAAGATAGTGTCAGCCAGCGATAAATCTTATGAAGAAAATAAGATGGTGCACTGTGCAGAAAGGGGAGGCATAGAGTTAATTTAAATTGGTTTTAACTGAATCCCTAATGGTAAGAAGAAGACAGCTAAGCTAAATTGGGGTATGGGGGGATTAGAAGTTTTTGAGGGAGAACAGACCAGACCGTAAGTGAAAAGATCCAACAGTAGGAATAAACCTGGTGTGTTTGGAGAAAAAAAAAATAGAAAGCCTCTTTTTCCCATCCTTCTTGGCTAGTTTAGCTATGGAGCTAAAGTTTATATGAAAAAGGACATCTACATTTTCTACATAAGAGTAAGAAACATTCTTTCTTAAGAATGTTACTGGGGGACGCAGGGGCAGGTGATATAGTAGAAAGTACTTCTTCATTTCCTCTAAAAGGATAGCTGGGATATAAATGCAGGAGAAATTTCAAAAACATATTCATGGCTCCCAGAAAATAAATTATAGTAGGGTAAACCTTGATCAGCCATGAGGTGTGGCTAATTTTTACCGCAGGGGTTTTCGTGCATAAAAATTGATGCTTTCATGAAAAAAAGAAAATTTTGTCCTTGGTCATAGAAAGAGATTTCTGACACAAAATTGTCCTTGTACTTAAAGGGTAAAACTTTGAAGCATAAGTCTTGTTCAAGATTTAAGCCAAAGGCCAACCTGACTGCATTTCTTTTAACATAAATTTTAAATTCAAAAGTCAAATACAAATCAAATATACCCACAGATAAATGCATACAGGTTATTCTGTCCCCCACCCCCACCCCTTAGAGAGCTTTGTGTCTTGTTTTGTGAAGTATTTACTGATTCTCAAACAACAATAGAAGGAAAGATGGAGGTAGAAAAAGAGAAGGAGAAGGAGGAAGAGAAATGTAGCTACCTTGACTCAATAATTTTATAGATGCTTACATAAATCAGTGACATATAATTATATCCTATACATCAAACTGACAGTGGTAATATCAAATGCTAGCAAAGATGAGGTCTATTCGAAAATATTATTTGCTGAAAAAATAAGCATAATCTTTCTGGGTATCAAGAGTCTTCAAAAATTAGGATTTATTCTACTAATACCACATTTACTGGCCTTAATTTTTAAGGAAAATTAGAGTTGGAGAAATATTATTTCTCAGTATGTTAATGGTAACAGAATAAAACAATTTACATACCATTTCAAATTAAAATACAAAGGAAAGAGAAATATGCAAAACAAGGGAAATTGAAATAAATAGGGTTTAGTGCAAGGGTGGAAAATTAGAAAAAAAACAATTTCTTTCAAAAATAGAACTGTTATTGACATGAAAAAACACATAATATTAAGGAGAAAAATTGGGAGCAATGCCTTATTGTGTTAGAGATTTTAAGATATTCAACGAATTTCATGTTCCCCCCTCCACAGAAGAGAGTTGTTATTTAAAAGTGATTGTTAAACAAGTTACTACATTTTCTAGCTTCTCTTACATCTAGATGAGTCCATAAAACTTCTGAATGTGAAAAGAAGATGAACATATTTAAGATTTTATTTGTTTGAGAGAGAGAGAGCACAAGCAGGGGAAGAGGGACAAGCAGACTCCCTGCTGAGTGGAGAGCCTGATGTGGTTCTTGATCCCAGGACCCTGAGATCATGACCTGAGCCGAAGGCAGATGCTTAACCAAGTGAGCCACCCAGGCGCCCCAAGATGAACAGAATTTATGAGTGCCATTTCCAGCCAAGGCTTTCTTAAAGAAGAGGTGTTTCCTCCAAGCTTTTTTTTTTTTTAACAACCTGTCTTACATGGAAGCAAACAACTATAATGTCCCAGAGGGTGGAAGAGACACAGCATGGAAAAGGCCTGCCCCCACCCGCCATATCACTCCTTGGAACAGAGTCCCCCAGAGACAAGGAATAGTCAGACTTGTACACAAGCAGAAATAAGCTTCCTTTATTTTTGAATCTTTATGTATTTTGAGGCTGTTCAGCAGCTAGTGTTAACTAATTCTGAAATCTACTATCTATAGTGAAGAATAATATATGTAAGAAAAGAAAAAAGAAAGTACGCACATACACATGCAATCCTAATTGTGCAGTTCTACAGGTTTTAGAAACTGTGTCTACTCATTTTATCCATGTAACCATCCACGATCCCAGAAAGTTCCCTTGTGCTTCATTCCTGTCAGTGTCCCCTCCTCAAAGAAATCACTGTTCTGATTTCTGTCACCAAAGATTAGACTTGCCTATTCTTGAAAATCATATAAATGGAATCTTTACATATCCCCTACAAATATTTAACTTTAAAAAAAATGTTACTTTGAGATAATTTTACATTCGGAGAGGAGCTGAAATCATTTACAAAGAGTTTTTATGTACACTTCACTTGGCTTCCCCTAGAGTCAATGCGATTTTTAGGGATTGAATATTTGTGCCCCACAAAATTCAGAATGAAACCCTAACCCCCAATATGATGGTATAAACAGGTGGAGCTTTGGGGAGGTAATCTGGTCATAACAATGGAACCCTCATGCATGGGATCACTAGAAATATAAAGCCATCTACATTCTATAAGTGAACTAAGAAATAGCAAATGCCAGGTTGCAGCAAGAAATAAATATAAAATCAATATAGCTGTGGGTTTGTCTTATATGGCCTTTATTATGTTGAGCTACATTCCTTCTACAGCTGATTGTTGAGGGTGTTTCTCATGAAAGGATATTGAGTTGTGTCAAATGCTTTTTCTGGGTCTATGAAGATGATCATGATTTTTATCTTTCATGTATCCATGTGGTGTATCCCATTTATTGATTCAAGCATGTTGAACAATCTTTGCACCCAAAGATAAATCCCACTTGATCATGGTATTTGATCCTTTCAATGTGCTGTTGAATTTGGTTTGTTAGTATCTTGTTGAGAATTGTACCTTCTATATTCACTACGGACACTGGCCTGCAGTTTTCTTTGCCTTTGGTGCCAGGCCACATAGGTATATTTTGCTTGCCACCAAGAATCTCAATTTAAACTCCATTGTGGTTTCAACAATATTTATATGCTCACTAAATATTTGTATTATATTTAATGATCTTAATTTAAATTATAATTAAAATTTAAGAGTATTTAGTGACTGGGACTTGGCAGTAATTATACTAATAAAACTATTTTACTTGAGCATTTTACCTGTTTGGATGCCTCTTGAGCTCATACTCCCTCTGTGATTCACACATTGTGTGTTGCAATGAAAGATACTAAATGATGACTATTTATATGCAAATACACTTATGGTACATTGTGTCTTATTGTACTTTGGCTTAGTTAAATGCGGATCCCAGGTCACTTCTAAAGGAGCGCTAATCCACATGGCTAGACTTCCAACAGAAAACTTTGTCCACCAGAAATGACCACGCCCCCACACACAAACATGCAAAGTCCACATTTTCTTCAGTGTGATTAGGAAACGATTTTTAAAAAGACAAGAATCCTGGTAAATCTTGTCTCTGTTAAGCTAGAGGACTTTTAGAAACAGCACTTTACAAACCATTCCTACTTCCGTGTAAGTAATATCATTGAACACTCAAGGTGTAGCAAGTTCTTAAAAACTATAATGAACTTATGCTTTGATTCTGCTTGAATTTTCTGAGACTACTTAAAACCAATTTCTGCCCTAAACCTCACAGAACAAAAAATATTTTCCAGAAAAACAGTTTGAATGCAACCGGAAAGATGCGCCACAATGTCACATCCTCAGATATATTTTCATTGTATTCAGTGTGGAGAAAACGACAAATAATTGAACTGATATTCCATTTTTGTAAAATTTACTCTAAAATGCTGCCCATTCTTACATTAAAATGCTTCTGCAGAGCAAAAGTAAACAAACCCATACTGTGATACTCGGAAATATTTTGGGTTTTTTTTCTCTCTTTTCACTGCTTTTGCTCAATGTCCACTGCAATTCAAAGCTGAACTCTTTGTACAGCTTGAATAAAGTCAGATTAGATATTTGAGTTTTTACTTAGAAAACAAGTGAAGCTTTAAATATGTTTAAAGATCTAGAGATTTATCTATACTTTTTCTCTCCATCCCCACTCCTGCAATGCTCTCTTTAACCCTCCAACAAAAACACCTAATACCTGCCTTATTACTGAATCCAATCGAAATTCTGAATTTTCTCCTTGCCCATCAGCAGCATTTGACATAGCTGCTACTTCCTCCTAGTTGAACCCTCGTTATGTGGCTCCTAGAACATCAAATATTCTTAGTTTTCCTGATACACTGTTCTGCTCCTTCTCGGTCTTCTTTAATGGCTCTTATTTCTGTCCCAAACTTCACCGTGTAAGATGTTTGAGACTCAGTCCTTTGTTGCCTTGTGTTCCTTATCTGTACTTACTTTCTGGATGAGTTCAATAGTCTACTGCTTTAAAATTCTACGCATAGCCCACAAGTCTCATGTTTCCTCCAGCAAAGGCGTCTCCTAAACTCCAGATTTGTGTATGCAATGGTACGCTCAATATCATCAGCACTTAAACGTCTAATAGACATGGAGAATTCAATATGCCCTTTATTGGGCTCCTGAAATTTCACCCAAACCTGCCTCATGTACATATAGTCTTCCTCATCGTGGTTGGTACCAACTGTCCTTAGTTGTCCAGGTCAAAATATTGAAATTATTTTGACTCCTTTTTTTCCTCTCATATTCTATATCTAATATGTCAGCAAATCATGCTGACTCTATCTTCAAAATATAACTAGAATTTCATCACCTCTAAGCAGGTCTGCTCACCATCTGCATTTGAATACAAATCATAAACTAAATTATTCTAATTTAATAGAGATGTTTTACAACAGTTGTGATGTGTTTTTAGACTTTGGACTGATCATATTAAGTCATTAAGGAGAAAGGGAAAATGTTTGACTCTTAAACCCCTTGTGCCATTTTAACAAAGTTATCTCATAGTACCAAACCTCAGTTTGCTTATATAAAAGATGGGATCAAGATCACCCACTTGAAAGAATTATGTAAGAATGTAATCTTCTATCTAAGGTTAGATAGAAATGTGAACCATAGCTCTAAAAGAGCCAGGGTGGGCTTGGGGGCGGGGGAGGGCTGGAGCCTATGTGAGTCTCTTCTTTTATAATTCACTCAAGGCTAACTTTTGTGTTGCCTGCAGAGTCTACTGGATGTGAGCTATGATGCACTGCCTTTGTGTTACGTTGTATATTGTGGTCCACAGTTCTGTAGTCTATCAAAGCCAACTGTGGTTTGAGAGATGGTTTCAGTGTTTCAAGTCTGGATTTTGAACAGGAAAAGAGGAAAAGCTGGTTTGGAGACAAGGTGGTAACTTTAATGTTCACTCCTGTATGAGAGATTCATAGAGAAAGAGCTCCTTCACAGTCTGAGACAGTATCTGGAGGCCAGCAGAGAGCAAGGGGCTATAATAAACAGTGGACATAATAGAAGATGATGGCATCTTTAGGAGAGAGAACAGAAGTAAGAGGACCCAAGGAGACAAGGCAGTGGAGACAAATCTTTTTCTAGACTTTGATTTCAACTTTTGGAGCTCTGGTTTTGGCTAGCAGAGTAATATTATCCATCTGTATTTTTTATTCTTGCCCAAGGAAATGTGTTGTTTTAAAAGCTTTCCCTAGCAACAAAAAAGTCTTCCACTGATTAATGTAATTTCAAAACAAAACAAAACAAGAACAACAATAAAAACCCTTGTGATTCACTAAAGTGCTATCTACAACATTCAGGACATCGGACTGCCTGGTATGTGGAGCATGTCTTAATGAAATCACCTAAATAATTCAGTAGCCTTGCTTGCTTGGGTGAGTTGTGACGCAGACCTGGCTTTACCCCAAATTCCTCTGCGGCAAGAAGATGAAAAGCAGAGTGCTGAGCAGAATCCCCTTGAGGCAGGACACTGGGAAGAGCACAGAAACTGTGGAGTCTGTGCCCTAGGTTTGAATTCTACCATTTCTACAGTTTGGGCCTCTGTAAGCTAAGTTTCTCCATCTGTGAAATGTGTACCTTCCTTGCAGTAACCTTGTGAGCATGAAGAGAGATCAAATGCCGTGAAAAGAAACAGCTGGCCCAGTAGGCTGATGGCAGGAATCAAACACCGTACACTCCGTTTGTCAGCATTTGAACCAAGGAGCACAAGGTAGATCACTGGGCTCTGTGTAAACAGTCATGGAGCCACGATAAAAGTATGTTTAAGAATACACAGAATGTCCTGCCTGAACAGCCTCAAGCAATTTTCAGGACCAATTAAATTTATTGAAAACTTTTCTCGAGTGTTTCCCCTTTGTATAAACACATTGAGAATAACCCAGAAAGACCATTTGAATGAAGTCAATAAAAATGTGAAAAAAAATTGTCAAGAATGTGAAAGTATTCTTATCGTGGTCTCTGAAGGTCTAGTATGCTTACTTGATGATCTTGAAATAGAAGCAAACCTATTATTCGTTGTTAGCATTACTTTTCCATAACACGCTGTTAGGAATATCAAACTGGATTGTGCTGACAACCTTATTTTAAAGGTACTTTAAATATGTAAAAGTCTAAAATTTTATTGTGCACTCTCTTGCCACAAAAACATATTTTACTTTATGAACTTCCCTTTTTGTTAAATATGAATAGAAAGGGAGAGAGAGATGCCTAAATGCAATTTTGCCTTAAAAACTGCATGATTTTAGAAACACTGTAACTTTTGAGAGCTCCCTAACTTCAATAACGAGAGGCAATACCACCAATATGGAAACACTTGTTAAAGAAGGTAAAAATCTATGAAACGGCAGTACACTCTTTCTAACAATTCAGACTTAATGAAACATTTAGAATATGCTATTATTGATACTGTTCATTTAAATATGCTATTACTGATATTGTTTCATTAGGTATACAATTTCTTGCTCAGTGTTTTCATGCCTAAGTGACCTCTAAATTGGTCTCCTGCAAATCACTGTTAATGGACTCACAACAATGTACACCACTCAACCGTTTACAGAGACTGAATGACACAGGAAAGAGGTTCAGATTTCTCAGGAGATGCCTGAATCCCCAATAACAAAATATGCTTCCTTTTTGCTGGGTGTTCTTCTTTCTCTCTTTCCCTTTCAACTTTCATTTTCACTTTCTCTCTCCCTTCTGGCTTCCTACCTGTCTGTCCTGCACTTTTTTCTCTTCAGTCTCACATCCTCTGACGCTTTCCCCAAACACACCCTCACGATGGCTAAGTTGAGCTCCACAGTGGAATGCTCTGCCTTTGAAAATAATAGAACCCATTGCTCAAAATCGTGATTTACAGAAAGTGATGAGAAGGGGAATGTCTCTGATTGCTCCACGCCAAGTGGCATTTATATGGAATGCACAAAGCCAACACCACAGTTAGAGCTGAGAAGAGAGAGGGGGGCATGGATTCTGACATCTGAGAAACAACATGAGCTCCAATGCTGGATTTCATTACCTGTACAACCTGGAGTATGTATCTTTGCTGGATTTCTGCATAATCTCTGGAAACTGGGGCTCCTAAGAAGGTGTGTTTCATAGACTTTTCACACATTAAATCACTTATTCAACAAATATTTATCGGGGGCCCACTCTGACTAGACATTGCTCAATGGGCTGGTGATACAACAATGAACAAAACAGACAAAACCCTGGCCCCATTGGAGCGTACAGTCTGTTTAGAGAAGGCAGATCACAAATATAGGAAAATGTAAGGTAATGATTAAATGCAATGATAATGCGTATGAAATTCTTAGCAGTATGGTCAGAATGTAGTAAGTGCTTAATAAATACTCATTCACGGTAATTTTCCAATTAGCTTACCTCGTCAGAAGGCAGTATCCATCATGAAATGAACAGAGTCCTTATTAATCTTAGAACTGGACTGAAAGCACAGAAGCAAAGACTGCCTTGAAGCAAGGGAGAACCAGTCAGCTGCCTGCACACAGGAAAATACAGCAAATTATCACTACCCTCTATGCAGCCATGTACCTTCTGGCCCGTGGAAGGTGAAAATAAAGGCCATTTTGCTCTACCCATAAAAGAATGTGTCCAGTGCCAGAGAAAAAGAAAGTTGTTATTTTACTCTGACAAGGTCCCTAATAAAAATAATATATAAGGATCTATTGATTTTTTCACAGTCCTTTGTGTGTGTGTGTGTGTTCCTTGAAGTTTTATGTTTACCATGCCCAAGCAAAAGGGGATTTTTCTGGATTCTGGCAAGTTCCATCAAGGAGTCATTTCAGAGTTTCTTCTGAAAAGAAGTGCATGGCAACGAGATGACCTGTGTGTTCACATAATTGCACGCTAGCTGCAGGAAAGGGGAGCGAAGCCCAGGGAGGCCTGGGATTGTCTCTTTTCTCAATAAGCGAGTAAAGAGCAGTTTAGAGACATGAGAGGGAACAGTTGAGAATGAAACAGGAAAACACCCAATTAAAAGTCAGAGGCGCATGTTCTATGGACCACTTGGCATTTATACATATGGAATTAAGCAACAAAGCAATGTGAGATTTGATATTTGGGAGGCTGCCCTGCCTGTCTTTTTACGGGCCACCTCCAGCAACTTCAGAGAGATGACAGCGTGAAGCGGGGAGCACTGCATCCCTCCTGAGGTGCACTCATACGGTGTCACTGGGGCCATTTGCCCTAAGAATAGCAGCGGTGGGGCTGTTTTAGGCTGGACCGGCAATGCCACTGAGTTAGTCCATGAGAGAAGTCCAATTCATTTCTCCAGTTTATGCCTTTTAAAACTCTGTGCTTACCGGAATCAATCTAATGGGCCATTTATGATACAATAATCCCCATCCATTTGGTGTGTATCTGCCAGATTTATCCAATCATTTGGAGGGTTTAGTATTGTATAATTTTAGTTCTCTGGAGTAAAGCATGGCATGCCACTACTGAGTGCAGATTGCTTTAGGGATAGAGAGTATATACATTATTTTACAGATAATATATAGAGGTGTGTATGTGTTTAAACACTCATCACATATTGCCTTGGGATAGAAAGAGGAAATAGTTACAGTGATTTGCTACAGGCTGAAGGTATTTGTAAACCATGATTATAAATTTAACACATGCAGCAGGAGTCAAAGCTTATTTGTGCTGAAGGCTAAAAGGGGCCTCAGGGTACTGTTGCTTAAGAGTTACAGGATTTCAAATAACTATAGCCGGCCCAATTTTGTTTTACAAAGTCTGTCGGCATAACTCTCCTCCTTTGCCACCACCTTCTTTGCTGGAACTGTTCCTAGATAAGTCAAGAATTCTTGATGTACCAAATACTATCCCTGTGACAGTGAGTGAAATTACTTGAGTGTCATAGGGTTAGTTTGAGAATGAAATAAGATCACATATAAAAAGCATGCAGGACATGAAGAAGAGATCAACAGCTGAAGGACGTGCTCAAGGAAAAGGAGGATGGCTGTTACTGCCATGAATCAGATTATACGATGCTGGGGCTGGTATGTCTCACTTCTAGGTAAGCTCCATTTTATTTCGCCTCCCTCAGTGCCCACACTCTTATTTTAGTCGGCATGAAGAAAGGGGAAGAGTTCTTATTTGTCTGTTTCTTTGCTTACTTTTGTTTCTTAGATAAGGTGACCTATTTGACATAGCATAGCTTTGTCTTTTCATACAAGGGCTCTAATTCCATTTTTGCCACTTACTAGTTAGGTGACTTTAGGCAGGCTACTCTCTGTATTTCAGTTTCCTTTTCTAAAATGGGGACAATAATTCCTACACTGTGGGATCACTGTGGGAGTTAAATGAGAGCCTGGGTTTCCTTGAAGAATGTGGACACTAAGTGACACGGAGCTGGTCCCTGGTATGTAGACACACACACTCCACGGGAGTTCTCTCTTTGTACCATTCCTCTTTCCTTTCCCAAGTGTTCCAGGCCTCCTGCATTATTCACAAATAGTTAGTAGTGGGGAACATTGCTCTTGAGCTTTCGTTTTTCTATACATTCTTCAGTATCCCAGTTGTGCCTCATTTTTCTTATTTTTTATTTAAATTCAATTAATTAACATATAGTGTATTATTAATTTCAGAGGTAGGGTTCAGTGATCCATCAGTCTTATATAATACCCAGTGCTCATTCCATCATGTGCCCTCCTTACCGTCCATCACCCAGTTACACCACCAGCAACCCTCAGTTTGTTTCCTGAGATTAAGAGTCTCTTATGGGTTGTCTCCCTCTCTGATTTCGTCTTGTTTTATTTTTCCCTCCCTTCCCCTATGATCCTCTGTTTTGTTTCTTAAATTCCACATATGAGTGAGATAATATGATAATTGTCTTTCTCTAAGTGACTTATTTCACTCAGTATCATACCCTCTAGTTCTATCCACATCATTGCAAATGGTAAGGTTTCTTTTTCTGATGGCTGAGTAATATTCCATTGTGTATATATACCACATCTTTATCCAATCATCTGTTGATGGACATCTGGGCTCTCTCCATAGTTTAGCTACTGTAGACATTGCTGCTATAAACATTGGGGTGCAGGTGCCCCTTTGGATCACTACATTTATATCTTTGGGGTAAATACCTAGTATTTGCAATTGCTGGGTCATAGGGTAGCTCTATTTTCAACTTTTTGAGGAACCTCCATACTGTTTTCCAGAGTGGTTGCACCAGCTTGCATTCCCACCAGCAGTGTAGGAGGGTTCCCCTTTCTTGGCATCCTCACCAACATCTGTCATTTCCTACATTGTTAATTTTAGCCATTCTGACTGGTATGAGGTGGTATCTCATTGTGGTTTTGATTGTATTTCCCTGATGCTGAGTGATGTTGAGCACTTTTTCATGTGTTTGTTGGCCATTTGTATGTCTTCTTTGCAGAAATGTCTGTTCAGGTCTTCTGCCCATTTCTTGATTGGATTATTTGTCCTTTGGGTGTTGAGTTTGATTTGATCTCCAGATTTGGCAGGCCTTCTATATCCACTGTAATTACACAATTAAAATAAGTTCAGTAATGTTTTTTGTCTTATATTCCCTAGGACTACAGAAGTCTGAACAGATGTCCATCCCTTAATGAACCAGTATTCTTGGAGACCATTAGGAAACGGCTGTATGCTTTACAGTAGGATCTGGAAAGGTGTAGAGAATAATCCTGTGATATCCCCAGAAGAAAAATGGACACATTTTTTTTTGGAATCCTGCAGTGGCCCTTCAGAGACCTTCCAGTAACTTTTCCTTCAAGATAGAATAGATCACTGATAAAACTTACTTCATATTGTGGTTATCATTAAAATAAATCATTTATCTACAATACAAATATTAGTTGTTTTTTTTTTTCTTCTCCTTGGTTACTAGAACATAACTAGTACTCCCAGTACTCATTTTTAAAATACCTTGATAATGTGAAGAAAGTTGGGAGACATCTGTTTGTTTAGGATAAAAACACTAGCTTGTCTCAAAGTTGACCTAACAATTACTTTAAGTACTTAATGGCAGATTCATGGCCCCGTTACTGGTATGCTGACTCAGAATCCAAAAATTTGGGGTCAAAAGCACTGTATTCCAATAAATTTTCTGGGTGACTCCTATGCAGACTTTAGAGTTCTGCTATGGGTAATCAACACGAATAACTCAGGAAGCATTTGGGTAACACATAATTTGCCTGCTCTTCTAAGAGTTCTCAAATCATTGCTAGTACAGTATGAAGAAGGGCAATAACATTCATTGAGCACTTGCTGTATACCTGGTGTTCTGCTAGGCACTTGCCATGCCAATCTCATTTATTCCCATTTTCCAGATGAGTCAGTGGAGCCTCAGAGAGGTTAAGCCAGTAAGACAAGATCAGTCACACAGCTGGTAGGTGGTAGAATGCAGCTCTGTCTGCCTTCAGCTCCTGAATGACTGAGTCCCATTTCTCTTAACAAATCCCTACATGATGTCCTTTAAAAACACTTCCTTGGGCCTTCATTCAATTTATGTTCATTAAACTGAGTTGTTTTCAGTAGTTACAAACTTTTATGAATTTTTTTCTGGTTATTACTGGCAATATGCTTTTCCTACAGTGCCTTGGTAGTTAAACCCACATGTTACTATCTGTCTGGCCTCTTACTAGAATGTACTTATTTGCACAATCCGTTCCCTGTACAGTTGTTTATTTCTTGGCCAGCTGTAGATTAATTATAATGCCCATGTTTATGTTCTTATGGGTGCTGTTCTAAAATCATTTTTTAAGTCAGTTATTAAAAATGCTAGATGACATAAAAATGGTTGTTCTTTTTCTTTTTCTATGAAAAATCTCCTAGTTTAAAATTCCCAAGTTCTAATTCAAGAACAGAAGTTAATTTTATGGTGTGAAGTTGGGGGCAATTTATGGAAGCTAACAGAGATAGATAAAACGTGATTCTTTTTCCTAAAACACATGTGATATTGTTTTAAGTCAACAAATCCATTTTAAAGCAAAAAACAAACATTGCCACACAACCCAGAGAATGAATAAGGCTGCTGTATTCAGGAAAATATGAGAGTTCAGCATTCCAAGTGTGACCTGTTTTTTAATTTAACCCCTTTAGAGTGGAGTTAGAGTTGAACCCTTAGCCACATGTGGTGAAAGACCTACAATTAAGGTCCAATATTATGTGCTGTCATGACATCTGGTGAAACTGAGATCGTAAATGGCCTAACTACAATTCCCCTCCCAACTCTGCTCCCCCTAGCCAAAGAATCCTCTTAAACAAAGGACCAGGTGCAGTCCCTGAATATCAGGTTTCAGTCTTTTGCCAGCCCATGGAATTATTCAAACAAAACCATCACATTCCCCCCACAGGGAGGAGAGGGCAACCCTCTGTTTTACTCTTACAAAGTCTGCCTCACTGACCCTGGTTGTTCACTCTGTTCCCATGTACACCCTTATGTGGCCTTGCGTGGCAGGTGGGGAAGTGGTGTCCTCCTCCATCAGGCTGTGAGTACATGCAACTAAAAAACCAATCATCCCATCTGTCCAGGGGTGGCTTCAGCCATCTCGATAACCTTAGGGCAGGAATCCCTCCTCGTCAGTGGGGTGACTAGAAGGTCATTCAAACACCAAGCCATCTTTTGCACTTTTCATGTTCAGAACCTGTAACTTGTGTGAATCTACCTGGGAAGAAGTTGATAGGGGATATTCGTATTTTGAGAGAAGATTCTAGACTTTGTCAACATGGTGAGAAGCCCATTCATTCAGACTGGCAGTGCAAGTGCAGAGTACACTTGGCATAGAGAGTATGGAGAGGAATCTCATGCCATTTGGGGCTTTCTGCTGATACGGCTCTCAAGAAATCATCTCCTCGGATCTTACTCTATGACCGCTGCCTCCAGTGGAAGCACCTGCTAAATTTTATATTACTGGAGAATTATGCAAAATAAACAACTGACATAGTTGCAGGAACACAATGTATTTCAAAATGCACTCAAAAACCCCTGACAAAATATAAAAAAAGGTCACTCATAACTTCATTATTTAAAATCAGGTATGTTGGGCGCCTGGGTGGCTCAGTTGGTTAGACGACTGCCTTCGGCTCAGGTCATGATCCTGGAGTCCCTGGATCGAGTCCCGCATTGGGCTCCCTGCTCGGTGGGGAGTCTGCTTCTCCCTCTGACCCTCCCCCCTCTCATGTGCTCTCTCTCTCATTCTCTCTCTCTCAAATAAAAAAAAAATAAATAAATAAAATAAAATAAAATAAAATCAGGTATGTTAATAGAAGGAAGTCCACACCTTTAGCTTAAAAATCCCAGCTCCAACTGGAGGGTGTTATGCTGAGCGAAATAAGTCAATCAGAGAAAGACATGTATCGTATGACCTCACTGATATGAGGAATTCTTAATCTCAGGAAACAAACTGAGGGTTGCTGGAGTGG